>NW_026928807.1:0-36027 GCF_032062105.1 Saccostrea cuccullata | reverse complement strand
TGGGGAGCGTTTGGGGAACATCTGTAACGGTGTTATTATAGGTATTACGTATTTTTTTAATTTCCTGAAATTTTCGGTAAAATTGATAGGTACGCGAACTCCTGTGCTGTGACAAAACGGGAAAGGTGTTGTTACTAGCCTTTCATGAAAATTTCCTTTTTAAATTAAAATTTAAAAAATATTTATATGAAAAAGTTAGGGAGCACCCCCCTCACCTATAGTTCGTGCCTGTAAGGCAATTTTCCTCGGATAATATACTTGTACAGAGTTGGTGATTTCATTTCTTGTCAGGATATCTAAATGTTAAGTATAATGTCCGTCTCAGATAATATTTACTCATTAAAACATTTTTGTGACGTCATCTTTTGTTAAACCTGGTTCAATAAATTTGTTATTGTCCTGCATCCCGTCCATTAAGTTACCTGTAGGTGTCCAATAAGATTCAACTTATTGGACAGGTACAGGTAACGTTAAAATGAGAACTAAGGGCGAGGCAAATAAGTAAGCACCACGTAAAAGGCAATGACAAATCAAACAATATAATATGAACAATGTAGGAAATAAGTAGCGTTAAATGTTAATATTTCACAAAAAATCCTATTGAAAATGGCACAAATAATCCAGTGAATTGAATATCTCAGATTCATTATTGTAAACGCATCCGTGGCTCCGATTATAAATTTCCTAAATTCACTGTTCATTGCTATATAAAAGATTCATTTCACAATGATTGATCCACGGAACATATATAGAATCCAATGGACACAAAAGATGAATGAGAAGCATGTGTTTTCTTACACACAACCTTGGACTTTTTGTTTATTGAAATATCCATTTTTCCGCATTTAGCACAAAATTTAGCTCACGAAATTCCAACGGAATCTGTAATTTCGTCCGGTGATTTATGACCATTTGTCCAACTAGTCCTGCGTCGTTTAATCGAGTATCGTTTTAAGGAGTGGCTGGTGTAAAATCCTTCCGAGTTCGAAGCCTGCTCACAAAAGAGAATTGCATTTTTAAAAAATACATCAGGAATAATCTCCCAATTTCATAGAAAATGCTTTAATAAACAGTTGTTTGAGTAAAATCCTTCAAATCCTACTGCTTTACAAAAATTACCTTTTAACGGGAACTGTTTCTTGCAAATTCCGAAACATAAGAATATATATCCGGATTTCACAGTAAAAGCCTGAACTTAGGCATCTTGGTGTAATCAATAAATGGCATCGTCAAAACACCCGATTCTAAAGGTCTTTTTTTTTCAAAATTAAAATGTACGTCTTCATCCGTGGTCATTGCGTTGTAAAATGAATAAATTGTAAAGAATTTAGTAGAACTGACTTTTACGCATGCGTAGTATATACAAAAAAAATGTCGCAATGCGGATAAATAAGACTAAACAAAGTTAATTTTCATATTCATCGATATAAAACACCTTTCGATGATTCCTACTATTGATAAAGACAGAAGAAAAACCAAAACTGGTTTTCTTTGGCCTAACCTGATGAACAGTGCCAGGTAGTCATCCAAGCAGAACGAGACCTTACCTGTGACTGTCCAATAAGTTAACAATGGAAGTGTTCAACAATTGTGAAATGTTTTGTAAGGGATACAAGACGAAGATGGTCTAATATGTCAGATACGGGACTGGGACGAGGTGCGAAGCACCGAGTCTCAGTCCCGTATCTGACATAATAGACCATCTGAGTTTTGTATCTTACTTAAAACATTTTTCAATGCACTTTTGTATTGGCTATTGTCATAATATGATACTTGTGACGGTGACCAAACCAGATGGATGGGGCGCTTAAGGGTTTCAGATATTTCTTTCAAAGGGATGAATAGATTTTGTATTTAAAACCTTTATTGAACCCCAATCATATATTATTTATCGTTGTGACACTCTACGGACGCATTAAGAAGAGCTGAGCAATTTCATGATAATAAGCGATTCTGAGAGTATTGCGAAGGATCTTTTTTTAACGTATGAAGATTGTAAGTGACAAGTACGCAAATATATTCCAGGAAAGTGCCGTTTTGTCCCTTGGATAATGGATTTCGAAAGCACCACATCTTTACGTAAATGAATTTGGAAATATATTTTGAAATTAGTTTTCCGGGAAAAAAATCGGAGTTGTATATGGTATATATTAACAGATCGAGTGTAAACTTGTCCGAATGTTACCGATCCACAATGGACCAATTTACGTGGATTTATTTTGATGTGTTTTCGGAAAAATCACAAATTTAAAATAAGTGCTTCAATATCGGTCGTTTCACAATCAGTGACCTGTCTGGAGGGAGTGCACATTCTAATGGATTTCTGAGATACTCCTGTTTTGAAGTTTCGTTGCATAAATTGGTTTCTATAAAGTTTAAATTGGATTACGAGATGTTGATTGATCCATTGTTTGAATTGGATTATGAGATTGTTGATCTCTATATGAAATGCATAATGTTTGTTTATTTTCTGTCTTATTCATTCGCTGTGCAAAATCTAGGTGATGCAATCCTTTGTTTCACACAGTCCAATATTATTTTGGAGTACAACATTAGATATAATATTGTACTCCTGACAATTATATTGGACTATAGCTAGTACATTCGTTGAAATACGAGACTGTAGAAACAAGAGAATGACGTCACAAAAATGTTTTAAAAGTAAGTTATAAGCCTCAAACTGACCATTATGTCAGATATAAGTCTCTCCTCGGCGCTAACGCGCCTCGGGTCGTCTAATATCTGACATAATGGACAGTTTTCGGCTTATAACCATTACAGAATGTGTTTATTTCCTTCCATGCAGTTGCACTTTTTTCTATTATAATATTATCAAAAAATAAAACTTCAGTGTTCATGCACACGAGTGATTGTTCCTCCATATTTTACTGTCCACTTCATTTGTTTTTCTGCAATATTTTTCTCTTTGACCAGCGTCTTGACATAGTTACCAAAAGAGCATATAAACTAAATTAGGATGAAGAAATTTATAAATTAATTTTTTTTTTTTTCAATAAAAGTGCCTTTTGACAAAGATTTTACGCGAAGCATGCCTGTAGGAAGCAATTTCCATTTAGGGGCAAAACAAAGAAATGTCATTTCTGGAGGATCGAGAGGGGCGGACAAATAAAAATTCCTTGTTAGGCATTAAGATTCCAGACATACGTATAGTTATCACGGGTGCTTGGGGACGGGGAAAATTCATACCCTCTGACACTGGAATGTTCTGTTTTATTATCAGAGTGTATGAATATTTAATTATTTATACATGTAAAAGGCTAGGTTAAGCTTAAATTTTGGATTGTTCATTTGTAATCCTTTGTGATATGTCATAGAAAAATATTTAATTCTTAAAATGTCAAAGAATCCTTGGGGTAGAAACACCCAGGGTGGGTGGCTAGGGGGAACCCCCCCTCCCAAAAAAAAGCACCAGTGTAATAGCAAGATCTTCGGATTCCCACGGATGATAAATTTATATCCGATGATGCAGTAAATTCTATTGATCTGTTCATTGTTTACCAAAGTATAATTTACATTAAAAAATCCGGTGTACATGTATCCCCTGTTCAAACAGCCATGAAATGTAAGGAAAAGAATTCTATAATTTTTCACGAGTGAAAGTCTTGGTCCCATCTATGTATGATGAATAAGGAACAATACATAAAATCATTTTTTTAAAACATCTCTGAGGTAATATTAAGTGATTGAGTAAAAGCGATTAAATATCAGTTTTGTACATTCGCTAGGTTCTGCGATGATACTTGGTCAGAACTTTGTATGATTTTCATTTCCACTTTCACCCTTGATTGGCTCAAACATAACAAAGCCTAGCTATTCTTAATTGAAAGATCTACATGTAACCCTGGTATATCAACATTTATGTTCCCTAAAATTTTCCATTCTTTTAGATAATCAAGAGTAGTTATATACTATACTTATATAACTAGATTCCGTCGAGTGTCTCGAATGACGTCACAAAAACGGGAAGTAACTCTATTAATGAACGTTATTTTTAGTGATATTTAAACAGGTAAATACAGAAAACAACGAGGTTTAAAATTAAACGAATATTGTAATTCCCTCTTTTTAACGTTTATTTACAACATAAATCAGTTACAAGCATATCTATTTCCTTTGAATTTGACCTTTAATTGTCTTATTCGTTCAATTGTTCCTTTTCGTTTATCATGTATAAACTTTTCAATTAGGTGTAAACCTTCATTGTTTTCTTTAACTTCCACTTTATGTTAAGTTTATTGCATTACTGTAAACCTTATTTCATTTGTCCGTAACATAGAAACTGGTGACTTGCTTTGGTAAAGCGGTATCGGATCTGATGATTGCTTATATTAGATTGCACATTAAGAATAAAATAATCAGTTTTTTTTGGTGATGTCAAATACGACGTCATAATTAATCTAAATGGTAATTATTTCATAAATTTTTGTTATTTTTTTGTTACAGTCCTCATATTAAGAAATGGTGATGATTACAACATATGTAAAATTACGACGACGGCGCACACTGCCTTTTTATAGGAAATACAGTGCCTCTGATATTAGTTTGAAATGTTTCTGTTTTAAATTTAGAAATGTACTTGAATGCTGTCATATTTCAAGAATGGTCCTCCTTCTTGTAATACTCCTTCGTAATTTATCACATTCATAAACTTTTGAAAGCATAAAATGTCAAGGGCACAATAAAACAAGAGAAACCAAATTGTTCGTTCTTATCTCTTTTGGAACATAATTTTTGGCAGGTAAGCAAATGACAGGCATTTTTTTTTTATATAATTAATCCCATTATTCTTTGAAAGGAGACAATTTCAGTCATTTAAAAACAACTTTAACGCAAGTGTACCTTTTGTTTAAATTGTTTTAAAAATAATCTTGTTAAGATCATTTACCTGCAAAACATCCGTTTTCAATTTCATGGTTTCCCTCTCCACATGTACAAATCGATTCTAAGCAAACACCAGAATAGGTCCTGTCTCTGCACTGGATGTTGGACACACATGTTCCACCAGTAGGAACATTAGCTAAAACAAAAAAAATCAACAGTATTTTTCAGACGACAGATTTTTGTTTAAATTTATTTTTAATTTTTTTTTTATTTGGACCCGCCGATTATAATAATTGGTAAAGGTGCAAAAGAGAGAGAGAAAAAAAAAAAGAAAATCATCCGTCAAAAGATAATCCTGCTAATTTCTTAGAATACATTATAGACACAAGTTGTTTTTTTTTCTGCAAAAGTTAGGTCTTAAGCTGGCGTGTAATTTTAGCAAACACAAAGGCTACGTTTTAGACATAGCTTTATTAAGGAAGCAACAAAACTTAATAAAAACAGAGTTCACTAATGTTAGTCTGAATGTATGGAGTGCTATCTTTATCAGAAGTTGTTCAACTCAAAACATTTTCTGGTACTTCTGAAGAAATCTTTTACGAAAATTCTTTTAACACTTTGGAATTAAAGAAGACTAACAGTATTTTAGTGACTTTTGGAGAATTTTGAAATTAATTTAAAACAATCGCATATAAAGAAAGGCTAAGGTATCGATAATTGTAAACGTATTGCTTATTTGATATCAGCAAATTTATTAAAAGCTTTTGATCATACTGTTGTGTTTATATTTACAAATATAAAAATTGTGCAATCTAGATTTAATAAAATGCTATTTTGGTGACAGTATCTCACAAAATTATATCTCTAGAAATTACTGTACCGTTGGACATTGCCAAAATAAATGAAACGTGTATAATGTTTCTTCCTTTGCTTCAAAAATACGAAATTAAAAATCGCGAAACTGAATGATCTTTTTTAGTTGGACTGCTTTTTTTAAAAAAAAAAAAGAAGGTTTTTATTACATGTACGCTCCGAGCTCGTTATATCCGACATTACATTATTAAAATATAGAGAAAAACATAAATATCTGAATCAAAGTATATCGTACGTTTATAATTGATACATAATGATAACGTTTGAGTGAAAAACTGTATAGTAACATAAAACTAGAGTTTCTGTGAGCAATGAGCTCACTAAATAATACCCCAGCCTCCCATATGAATATAATAGCAGTATCCATGTTTTGCTCTGAAAAATCCAAAATATATGTCAGATCAAAAAGTAAAATAAGAGGTGCACAGTGGCAATATGTAATAAAGATTTTGTGAACGATTCATTTAATTTCTTTCAGTAGTATGAGAGGAAATGCGGATAAGAGATGGGTACCCCAAAGCGTAACAGACGGACGGACGGACAGACAGCTAGATGGACGGACGGACGGACAAACCGACTACTATATACCATCCTACTTTTCGAGCGGGGGTATAATAATATACCATTGTAGCAGCGTCCATTGATCCTGATATGCTCTGATTTGCAGAAACACACGCCAATCCCACCACTTAAAATTAAGCTGCATTCAGCATTATTTCCACAATCGGTATTATTGTTGCAGAGGGCACTGGTGCAATCTAAGAAATAAAATATATGTAGTATCATATTCTCTATGACATAATTGCAGAAATAGTATTATCTGCACTCTATACCAAGGATTATTCTTTAAATGTATAACCGTATAATAAAATGCTTCTGAAATAATTTTAATAAGTACCCCATAAATAAAACTCCACTCTAAAGACAAAATACAATTTAAAACATTTAAGATTTTAAAAAATGCATTTTTAAAGGCTAAGTAAAAATAAGCTAATGAAGCAATCTTGCAGTCGTATAAATCTTTAACAAGTATTTTATCCACTTGAATTAAAATTTTAGCTTACACTTATGTTAGTATCAATCTCGTACTATAATTTTATATTGTTTTAGCTAATTGTACATCAAAGATGTAAATAGGGCTCTATATAAATGTTATTATTATTATTATTAATTTCGTTAACACTAAAACAGTTTCTGATGAATATTTCCTCACCAAAATTACCATGGCTACAATCCACAAACAGCGTAACTACTCTAAATGTATAGAGCACATTTGATCTGGAAAAATTAAAATGATCACTTGGACAAAATTCTTTCAAAGAAATCCGCCTTTCTTGGTGTCCATACTTCAGAATTAGTTCTGACAGTTTGTGGGGCCAAGAATCACTCCGGAGGTTGGAAATGGACACATCGGATTGATAAGAGCAATTTCCTAAAATGTATCAAATCAATATTAGGCATTATCTGTGTTGAAGTTAACTTAAATAAATTGACTATAACAGTATTTTCTTTAATCAATACATGTAGGTTTTTGGACAACAGCACTCATCTGCTGAGTAGCAAGTTCCTGCTTTTCTTGAACAACGATTCCCCTCATATGCATCTACTTTATTTACGTACATATCTGGCCACACAGTGGGGCACATCGATCCGGGGGTTATAATTCTATCAAACTTTCTAAACTTTGCTTAACCCTTTAACTACCAGAGATTTTGCGTTTTTGTAGCAAAATTGACGAAAAACTTTCGAATAGAATTTCGACATTTTCTAGTCACTTTTACATAAAGCAACCTGTATATTTTCTGAAAGGTAAAATTCTAAACTATTTAATTACGTAGAGTAAACTGACGTCACGGTTGCCATGGCAACGGATAAGACCCATAATTGCCAAAATTTTCGTTTTTCTCCTTTTATACTTCCCAAAAGTACAAAGAAATTTACAAATAATACGTGCCTGTGTTCTTAATTACAACTCTTTTATAATGGGGCTAGAAGAAATATATATTTGGAAATCAGGCATTTAAACTCCACCAGACTTTAGTACTCAGATTTCAAAACACTTTATGGATATGGATCGATGATCCTTCATTTTTTCCTTCATGGGTCTAACTCATTTAAAGTCAAATATATATTTCTCTGCAAAGATACCCCCACCCCCTACCTTTTGATTTAACTTTCATTTATTTATTTCTACAGTGTTTTAATTAACAAAAAATGACTTTGATTTCCAATTGCGCATTTTGCTATTGTGGCGCGATCATCTGGTAAATGTTCTACATACTCGCTCGGTTTTATTTATTTATTTATTTATTTTTTGTTACAGTATAATCAACTCTCTCAGCTTCCTAAATATACATACTTGTAATCCAAGTTAATATCTAAAAGACTATTCAATGAGGGAACTTTTTCTAGTTTATCCCAAAATTTCTAATTTATCAAGTTTGATACACTTGTTTTAACTCTGTGAGGACTGACAAAATTTATTTAGATCTAGACATGTAATAGTTCATCAAGATATGTTATAAATGTTATGTTATTCAGACTGTGAACTTACCTTAAAAATAATTTGAGGTTTACTAATTTTCCCTATTTAATATGATTAAATTTAAAGATGAAGATAAAAGAAACACCGTGGGTAAATACATTTTAATTTAAGAATTTAGAAACATCTTTGTGAGCATTTTCAATTACTCGATACCTGATTTTCAGAACCTGAGGATCGGATAACCTTAATTATAACGACTTAGTGGGCCTGGTCCCACTTTTTTCCCAACAGTACCTTTACTATTGAAAATGTCCATTGAAAGGTTGGTTGGCCCCCCACTTCTTACCACAGTATAGTGATATGAAGGAAATGTAGTATTGTATGCAAAAAAATTGGAAGTAAAAGGTAGTTGGGCTTGGAAAAAGTTGGCCACTTGAAAAATGTTGCCCCCCTTCCTCCCCCCACGAAATAGGATTTTCGAGTTTGGGCATTTTTTTTTTTTGCTTGTCAACTTTTACAGGTAAGAAAAAGAAATTTTCTCTGGTTGGCTCCCCCACTTTCAAAAACGATGCTACGTGCCTGAAAATGTAAGAATAAGATCAGCTTCCATTCTAGAAGCAAAAAGGAACCATAACTTGAGATATGATTTTAAATCACATTACTGACTTACTTTCACACCTACAATTCTTATAAAATAAAACAAATTTGCATGCAAGTACAATTATAATAAATACATGTACAGAAGTATTGATTCTAAAAACGCTTTACAGTTCTGTAAAAAAATTAATAAACTGTGAAATTTAAGCTAGAATATAATGGGAATACATAAATTTTAATTATTAGAGGGGGCCCTGACAAACAGACAGACGAGTTTCGTAAAAAAAAAAAACCAAGAAATTTAACGTCAGATTTTCGAACTTCATGTACGTGCAAATCAGTGACGACGTCTGCCTCTCTCTCTCTCTCTCTCTCTCTCTCTGTGTGTGTTTGAGAAGACATTTTCCCCACAGGCACCTGACGTTACTTATTTTTCTTTTAATAAAAAGAATATACACATACCTAATAATAAATTTTTTATTTGGTATATGTATATTTTTTTATTAAAAGAAAAATAAGTAACGTCAGGTGCCTGTGGTCACAGACAGTGGAAATGAATCTCTGACGCTTATCGATCTTACATGGACGTTCAAGCTTTGTTCCCCTCTGTGTACATAAAAACTATGGTAACAGAAAGACTTTGAGAAATAAATCAAACGAAAATATCTCGATTTTATTATCGCCTCATTTCCATATAATTTGCGTAGGTAACAAATTTATATTCCCTCATCAACAAGAAAAATTAGATCTTCTAGTATTCCCCGTGATTTCAATGTAAATATGGATGGCTAATTAAGTTATATATTTTTTTCTTTTGTAACATCATTATAAAAATGACTAACTGAGATATATAGCCTGTCGCCTTCGTAAAAAAAACATTTCTCTTTTCCAGTTAAAAAATACCAAGACTCGAAAAAAGAAAACTTTAAATGTTGATTATATAAAGGAAAGATTAAATTATAAATATGCTTGTATTATAAATTCCCTCCACCACTTCCAATTTGCTTACGACGCCCATGAATATGCTTGTTCCGGTATTTTTTTTTAATTAAATGATATGTAAGATGGTAACTATAATATTTAATTATTTGATTAATTGTTCTTAAGTATATGTAGAAATGACAGAAATTCGACAGGGATATCTGAAACTGGTGCGCACAATCGGGGCGCTGAGCAAACGAAACGACAAATTACTACATGACTTTGTGCATAATATCTCTGTGACAATTCCGGAATTTTAAAGTTCGACCATGCAGAGTTCTCAATTAGTCATTGTTAACATCACGTGACTTTGATAGGCTATAAATACTGAGACTCTGCAGTCGTCTATTGTTGTTCTTCGGATGCAGCCAAGGAGAGAAAACGATAGACAGTGTTCAAAGACTGTGCATAGTAAATAAAGTTTGCTATTATTAATTCCTCGCCTGTTCATTCAGTTAGGGAGAGAATTTGGAAGGCCATTGAGGTTTACCAAACCAGTTGTAACGCCTGCCACAGAGGTTAACCTCAAGCGAAGAGGCTAGCAATAAAGTTAGTTCCTCTGCATTGGCTGACCAGTCCGTCCATGCAGGCCGCCATTGTGTGTCCTGAATAAGGCATCCTACAGTGAGTGTAGTGGTTGAAGGGTTATCACATACTAGTATACTGTCCGTCCTGAATAAGGCACCCTACAGTATATGCGGTCTTCCGAGGGCGACTGGTTTTTTGTTTTAATATTAATAGGTCTACCAAACAATTTGTTTTTACTTGTCTCCGATTGTTACATTGATTTTACCATTTATTATTGTTTAGGTTAGGACGTATTTGTATATTTCGGCAGTCCTTTTAAATCATACCAATCAATTTTAAATCAGTTTATGTTGAACACCCAAAAACCCTGGAAATGACCAGGTACGATCCCAGTGATTAATTGTAAAAACGGTACAAAATTTGGTGGCAGCGGTGGGATTTGGGGCTGCATTCGATCATATAAGTTTATAATTATATACATATTTTGTTCTGTTTTTGTTGATATCAATTGTGTTTTTATTGTAAATAATTAATATGTCTGAGAGTGATAATGTGGATGCAGAGATGACTGCCTTTGAGCAGGAGCTAAGCAAGCTTCAGGCCAGTATCAATAAAGAACGAGCAAAGACGGCCGCCAGAGATTCAGTATTACCTGAAAGTAGGCGGACTACCATAGATTTAGGTGAGGGCGTAAGACCTAAAACAAAGAGGATGACCACCCTACCAAGTATATATACGACTAGGACTGACAACCTTAGCGAAGTGAGAAGAGCTGATGATGGCGAGCCAGGTAGGTTTTCCGTTACGAGCACACCATACCATGCTTATACATCCAGGCATGATTTCCCCTTGTTGAATGAAACAAACATTACAACCCGCCGCCCTGAGAATATTATACAGGCTGACAAACGGAAAAACGCCATGGTGAAACCAGATAAATTTGATGGAAGTTCGTCATGGGCTGATTTTAAGTCTCACTTCCATGTCTGTGCAGAACTAAAGGGATGGACTTAGGTTGAGAGGGGGATGTATTTAGCCGTTGCACTCTAAGACGTCTAGCACAGAGCGTCCTTGGAAATCTGCCGGCTGTAGACAGATGTAACTACAGACTTTTAAGTAAGGCACTTGAAGAGAGATTTTTGCCGTCCAATCAGACTGAATTATATAGGGTTCATCTGAGAGAAAGAAGGCAAAAGGCTACAGAGTCATTACCAGAGCTTGGACAGGACATGCGTCGTCTGGCAAACCTGGCCTACCCAACGGCCCCCTGTGGAAGTGAGAGAAACCCTGGCGAAAAAACAGTTCATTGATGCCTTGAGGGAAAGTGATATGCGACTACGAATTAAACAAGCCTGGCCAGTGGACTTGAATGAAGCAATCAGGCATGCCGTTGAATTAGATGCATTCAATTCAGCTGAACGACGTTTAACGGAGAGCAAAGGGTATTTAAGAGAGGTAAAGCCAGAAGAAAAGGCAGACCAAGGAGATACTATTACCTCCCTACTAAAAGCAGTCCAGGATATCCAAAAGGAAATGCAATCTATGAAGATGAGAATGGAGAAGCAAAACTCTACACAGCCAACCTCTGATGGTGTGACCTGTCATTACTGCATAAAGAAAGGCCATGTGAAGAAGAACTGTTTCAAGTATAAAAATGCGATACAAGGCATGACAAATGCCAGCACAAGCCCAAGGCCAGCGCCTATAAGAAGTGAACATCATAATGCTAAGCAAAAGGATAGCACAGCCAACAGGACAGGCATAAGTCGAAAAGCTGGTGAAGCTGGTATTTTTATTTAAGCAGTTATTGATGGCTATAGGGTTAAACTACGTGTAGATACTGGTGCGACCCTCAGTATTATTTCACCAGACATACTACATTCTGTTCTTAATAATCCGCACCCAAGGCTTAATGGTGAGCAAGCTAATCCTAATGGCTGATTGTACTGCCATGAAAGTGGAGGGGATTATCAATTTCCCTTTAAATAGCTGACTCAACATTTAGGCAAACATTTGCTGTAGCAGACACTGGTGTAGGTGGCATACCTGGGCTTGATTTTATGACAAACAATGAATGCTTGATTGATTTTACAAACTCTTGTATGGTTATTAAGGGCAAGCATGTAAAACTTGCTTTTGAGGGCAAGATAGGTTGTTGTACGAGGGCCGTTCAAAAATTACGCGGACTTGTTGCACAGAAGAAATTTTTGACGACATAATCGGGCAAATTTCACAAATAATATAAAAGAATCTTTACTTATATGGTCTTCAAAATTTCCTATCAAAATGTGGTAAGTTGGTATTAATTTTGAATGATTTTTCAGGACATACTATTAAGTCACGGCGCAGCTAAATCTTCGACGTCACAAGCATTATAAAAAAATATGTGTTTGAGCTTTCATTTTCTCAACAAAAGAAAATTGCCTGACCATCTCAAGGATTTGTACGCAAGGTCAGTTACAGGATTGACAGCAGATAATGCCAAGGCTGTTAAAACCATGCTTTTGAAGTATTCTCACCTTTTTGCTGCCTCAGATGCTGATTTCGGTCAAACGAAAGTTATCGAACATACCATAAATACTGGAGCAGCCACGCCAATTAAACAGCCTCCAAGGTGCATGCCCGTCCATATGCAGCAGGAGACGGACCGTCATGTCGATGATATGCTGAAAAGGGAAATATAAGAGGGATGCACAAGTCCATGAATGGGAAGTTCCCTCCAATGTATCGGAGCTCAGGTCATTCCTCGGATTCTGTAGCTACTACAGGCGTTTCGTAGCAAACTTTGCATTATAATAACTAAGCCACTTCATGA
Source organism: Saccostrea cuccullata (assembly GCF_032062105.1). Lineage (NCBI taxonomy): Eukaryota > Metazoa > Mollusca > Bivalvia > Ostreida > Ostreidae > Saccostrea > Saccostrea cuccullata. The sequence continues at coordinate 22,906 of NW_026928807.1, read as the reverse complement.
CTTAGCAAAGAAAGGAGTACATTTTATTTGGAGTGACAAATGCCAGGAAGCATTTGATCAACTTCGCAAAGAATTTTCAACGTCACCAGTCCTGGCCCTTCCAGATTTCAATGAAAGGTTTATTTTGGACACTGATGCCAGCTGTTTTGCTATCGGTGCAGTGTTGTCTCAGATACAAGTCGTTATTAAGCGGCCTATTGCTTTTGCAAGCAGGAGTCTGACAAAATCTGAAAAGAAATATTGTGTTACCAGGAAAGAATTATTGCATTGGAAGCCGTTCATTTTGTGAAATACTTCCGGCATTACTTATATGGTCGTCAATTTACGTTACGTACAGATCATAGCTCACTCAGGCGTTTTATGAACTTTAAAGATCCTGAGGGATAGCTTGCCCGATGGATGGATGTTCTCTCTACCTATGACTTTACCATTGAACATCGACCGGGAAGTTAAGATGGCATGGCAATGCGGACGGCTTAAGTCGAGCACCTTGTAAATAATGTAAGGTTGAGCATTGTGTTACTGACCACATAAGTATCTGTAGTGCCAACGTGGATGGACAGTTGTTTCAGCAAAAGCCTTTGAAATGTCTACAGGGTGATGACAAAGACATATCAAAAATAAACGTTTGGTTATCACTCAAAAGTAGACCAAGCAAGGATGTCATGTCATCAGAGTCGGTCACTGTGAAGTCTCTTTGTTCCCAGTGGGACAGGCTTGTAATAAATAAATAATGTTGTTCTCTGTAGGAAATGGACTGATTTGACTACGAGGAAAGGTATTCTACAAGCCATTGTTCCCAGTAATGAAAGGAACCGTGTTAAAGCACTACCATGTTTGTAGATCTGCAGGCGATCTTGGTATACACAAAACACTTGCCCGAATTTGACAGTCTTACTATTGGCCTGGTCTGCAATGAGACGTATATTCCTACATTGCTGGTTGTGAAGTATGTACTAGACGAAAAGCACCATTCCCAAGCAACAAAGCTCCAATGAAGTTGGTGTATTCTGGCTATCCATTCGAAAGAATTGCCACTGACCTTCTTGGAGAGGTCCCTGTGACTGCCAATGGTAATCGATATATCCTAGTAGTTTCAGACTACTTCACAAAGTGGACTGAATGTTTTGTAATACCTAATATGGAAGCGTCCACAGTAGCAGCAAAGATTGTTGCGGAGGTTATCACAAGATTTGGAGTACCAGCTGTGGTTCATTCAGACCAAGGACCACAATATGAAAGTACTCTCTTCAAGGAAATGTGTAAATTACTGGGCATCCAGAAAACGCATACCACCCCGTACCATCCCCAGTCAGACGGGATGGTTGAGCGTTTTAATAGAACGCTCACAACAATGCTCAGTGCGTTCTTAAAGATCATCATAATGACTGGGATGTGCACTTACCTTTCATTATGATGGCCTACAGCAGATCAGTACACAAAACTACTGGCATGACACCGAACACGATGATGTTTTGAAGGGAGGTTGGTACACCATTGGATCTCCAGTATGAGATGCCACCTCAAATAAAAGATACACCAAGCAATAAATGGGTATGGGAGTTGTAGGAACGTCTGGAGAAGGCTCACTCCTTTGTTAGGACGAAAATGAATCAGTCAATGGTGAGACAAAAGCCTTATCATGACTGCAAGTTGATGTGGAAAAAGTTTGAACACAACGAGGAGGTGTATGTTTATTTCCCAAGAAGAAAACCTGAAACATCGCCCAAGTAAACCAGTTTCTTGCAGGGTCCTTACAAGGTTAAGAAAAAGATGTCAGATTTGACATATCTTGTAAATTGTGGACCAAGGGGTTCAAACAAAGTCATTTATGTAGACAGATTGCGCAAAAAGCGTATGCAAGTTCTATCAGGTGAAAATGATAACATAGTGAATGTTGAGACTGATGAATTAAGGGGTGATTATGATGGTCAAGAAAACTGACTCAGATCATCATGCAAGTGTTGATAATATCCCCTCCACTATTAATCCAGAAAGCAATAGTCGTCCAAGTAGAGCTCGTAGACCACCCATCTGGTTACACGATTATGAGACTGACATGTAAGATAATTGATTCTACCAGAGTTGTACATAGTTTTGTATATAGTGGTTTAAAGAAAAGAATAAAAAAAGAATTCTTTGAATATAATTTAAGACTTTTATCTGTTTGTTAAACCTTTATCTTAGTTAAGAATCATTTAGTTTTTGTAGTTGTACATGTGGGGCGCATGTCATCGGAGGCACGGGTAGTGTGACAATTCCGGAATTTTAGGGTACGACCATGCAGAGTTCTCAATTAGTCATTGTTAACATCACGTGACTTTGATAGGCTATAAATACTGAGACTCTGCAGTCGTCTATTGTTGTTCTTCGGATGCAGCCAAGGAGAGAAGACGATAGACAGTGTTCAAAGACTGTGCATAGTAAATAAGGTTTGCTATTATTAATTCCTCGCCTGTTCATTCAGTTAGGGAGAGAATTTGGAAGGCCATTGAGGTTTACCAAACCAGTTGTAAGGCCTGCCACACAGGTTAACCTCAAGCGAAGAGGCTAGCAATAAAGTTAGTTCGTCTGCATTGGCTGACCAGTCCGTCCAGGCCGCTATACTCATTGTCCATCCTGAATAAGGCATCCTACAGTGAGTGTAGTGGTTGAAGGGCTATCACATATACTGTTCGTCCTGAATAAGGCATCCTACAGTATATGCAGTAGTCCGAGGGCAACTGGTTTTTCGTAGGTTATTAATAGGTCTACCAAATAATTTGTTGTTACTTGCCCCCGATTGTTACCTTGATTTTACCATTTGATTATTGTTTACCTAGATAAGGTTAGGACGTATTTGTATATTTCGGCAGTCCTTTTAAATCATACCAGTCAATTTTAAATCAATTTATGTTGAACACCCCAAACCCTGGAAATGACCAGGTACGATCCCAGTGATTAATTGAAAATACGTTAAATCTCTCCCAAAGCTATGAAAAATCATTTATTACGTTAATGGTTCAGATCATGTCGAACATTAAAAAAATTAATCTGTTCCGAGTATCAAAAGAATCAGTTCGTTTTACATTGCGTTCATACACAATTTCATTGTACATGTATATGTAAAACATCAAATGGCGTCATAGTGTATTTTTTGTGTTTTACTCTAAACAGATCCAATTTTCAACAACAAATATCTCTGTAATGAATGCCTTAAAAAGTTTGTAATAAAAAATGTAGGACATTTTTCAAGTTTTCGGGTTATGGCATTTTAAAAAAATTAATTTTGTGTTGAAAAGATAGCAAAAAATCAGTCGTAATGCGTAATTTAATCAACCTCCTAACTTCAAGTTTACGATTTTCTTAGCATCATATAGAAAAATTTTGTGTAGAAAAAGTGTTCAGTTTTTTCTCTAATCTACAAAAATATCAATTGTTTTGTTGTATCCCAATTATTTATACGAAACGACAGCAATTAAATGTCCGTGATGCTGAAAAGGCGTCAAAAGGCGTCTCTGGGCGTTACAGGGTAAAAAATCCCTCAACATATGAAAAACATTTACATTTTTGTTTTTTAAAAGATTTTAGACCTTTTCTTCCTGTAAAACTAAACGAAGTTTATGTAAACCGTTGATAAAAAAAATTACAGCTGAACCATACCTGGGGGACATAGTGAATCAATTTATGTTTTCACTTCTTTTGGAAGCTTCCATACGAAAATGTTTTAAATATATATCCTATTTTAACTACAGTGTAAATTAAACATTGATTTCCTGTTGTGGCGCAACATAGTCATACAGGAGGAGACGCTACCTTTTAAATTTGGTTTCAAATGACTTTTATATGGTGGCATATTTTTGCCACCAGTAGTCAAGTTTTAATGAAGACTTGTCAGAAAATTGTGTGTACTTATCTATGGTGCAATATTTATGCCATTCACATAATTTTTGGATAACATAGCATATCATGTCAGGTCAAGATAACTATCTCCATGATCTCGTCAAGTGATGATAATTTTCTGGTTTATCGACAAACACCGACTTTATATCTTGTCAAGTCAAGATAAGCTATCGCATTTTGTTGCAATAGCTATCTTGACATGACGAGATAACTTTTAATCGCGATACAAGATAAATTATCTCGTTTTGTCGAGATAGCTATCGCAAAAATAAGATAACTTATTTTGACTGTACAAGATATAAAGTCGGTGTTTGACGACAAACCAGAAAGTTATCATCACTTCACGAGATAGTTATCTTCACTTGACGTGATATCTTATGTTGACAAAAAATTATGTGGATGGCATATATATGCCGCCATAATTATCTATGGTGGCATATTTATACCATCCACATAATTTTTTGTTAACGTAAGATATCACGTCAAGTCAAGATAACTATCGTATCAAGACAAGATAACTTTCTGGTTTGTCGTCAAACACCGACTTTTATCTTGTACAGTCAAGATAAGCTATCGTATTTTTGCGATAGCTAACTGGACAAAAAGAGATAATTGATCTTATATATCGCGACTTAAAGTTATCTCTTCATGTCAAGATAGCTACTGCAACAAAATGCGATAGCTTATCTTGACTGGACAAGAATTAAAGTCGGTGTTTGTCGCCAAACAAGAAAGATATCATGTCTTGACGAGATAGTTATCTTGATTTGACATGATATGCTATGATATGCTATGTTGACAAGAAATATATGTGAATGGCATAAATATGCCACCATACTTATCAAACTGTTATGTCGACATATCAAATATTAATGAGATTTTCTCAGATAAATTAATCACGACTAGGATCTTTTTTCACGACTAGGTTGTTTTTACACCATGGTTTAGCTACATGTTCTAACTGACATCTATTTTTCATCATTGTTTTGGACAAGTCAACATAATTTTCCTAAATTTTGCATGATTAAGTCGGCCTGTCCACGTGTAATGTTTTATCAGATAATGATATCTAACTGTGTATTATTATTTACACTTCCCCAGAGTCATAATGTCAAATTAACAATATATAGTTAAACTCTTGCGGAATTTTATCTGGCAAATGGTTCTTAAAATAAAATTGTTTTTTTTAATTGATTCTTACTTCTCCAATAAAAATATTGTGAATATCCAAGTACATGTAAACTAAATTAAGCCCCATTACGCAAGAATAATAAGGTGTTTCAACCCTCACAATTTTAATGGTTCAAAGTACCAAACCTATATTTGTTTTCATTTAATATTCTTTAAATTGTCCAAAAATTGCAAAAAAAAAAATGTATAGATCACCATATTATTTAAGATGCGAAACATATTAAACAGAAGTGTATGTTAACATGAAAAAACTGCACATTTTTGTAAACAGTATTATAACTAGATACTCTGGTTGCTACAGCAACAAAGAAGGTCTTCCGTTCTCCTCTATTTATCTGCATGAATGATCTTTTATCTATGTTAAAAAAGGCATATAATATTTTAAATGATTTCAGGAAAACAAACGTCCGGAGGTATAACTTACCAAGATTCTTTACTTTACTTCTGACAATTATAGTCTTAATTACATGTACAAAAATCATTTTCAATTATTTTATCACTTTCTGTGACGACCGGAAGTGACGGCGGATGCATTTTACCCTATATCTGTTGCCCAATCTTCATGGTTTATTATTCATATAAGTTTAGTGTCTTGATCTGTTACAGTTTAAGAGATCTCGTAATATTTTCTTCTAATTTTGGGGACAAGAAATTACGTGACCGGAAGTAAATTTTTGAAAAGATATTTGAGGTTACTCTAGACATTTTAGTCTGAATAACATGTCCTAAAATCAATTCAAATGCTCTCTTTATAAAAAAAAATATTTATGGAATAGTATGATACTAAACTTATGCTGTTTTTCTTTCATAGCCGGAAGTTGTCGTTTTTTTGTTTCCACTGGGACTGACATATTTCAAAACTACAAATAAGAAGGTACAATGTATTACAAAGAAAGATTCCATAAGAAAAGTTGAAATTTTTGATTTATTTGTTCATTTCCTGTGACAACTGGAAGTGACGGCGGACAATGTTAACTCAAATGGATTTGCCTACCAATCACAGTATATCACTTCTGTAAGTTTGATATCTTAATCTCTTACCGTTCACGAGATCTAGTTATGATAATTTCTCATTTTCAGGACAGGAAATCACGCAACCGGAAGTAAATTTTACAAAGATATTTGACGTTACTGTAGACAGTTGCAGTCTAAATAACATATCCAAAAGTCGTTACAAATACCTCATCTATAAAAAATATTTACAGGAAAGAAAAATACTCAAATTATGTAGTTTTCTCTTATAACCGGAAGTTGTCGTTTTTTTGTATCCGGCGTTACTGACATATTTCAAAACTACAAATAAATATGCTATAATTTGATGCAAAAGAGTTTCCATAAAGAAAAGGTGAATTTTTGGATTTCTTTGATCGCTTCCTGTGACGATCAGTAGTGAAGGCAGACGATCTTATCCCCCATAGATTTGCCTACTCATCAAGATATACCACTTGTAAAAGTTTGGTATCTTAATCTCTTACCGTTGACGAGGTCTAGCTATGATAACGTCTCATTTTGAGGACAGGAAAACTCGCGCAACCGGAAGTGAGTTTTACAATGATATTTGATGTAACTTTAGACATTTGCAGTTTGAATAACATATCCAAAAACCCGTTACAAACACTTTATCTATAAAAATATTTGTGGAAAGAAAAATACTCAAATTATGTAGTTTTTCTCTTTTAACCGGAAGTTGTCGTTTTTTGTTTCCGGTGGTACTGATATGTTTTGAAACTACAAATAAGATGCTATAATGTGATGCAATAAACGTTCCATAAAAGAAAAGTTGAAATTTAAGATTTATTTGACCACTTTCTGTGACGACCGGAAGTGACGGCGGAAAATCTTTTCCCATAAAGATTTGCTTACTCCTCAAGATCTACCACTCCTATAAGTTTGGTGTCTTCATCTCTTACCGTTTACGAGATATGTAATGGTTATAAGCCGAAAACTGTCCATTATGTCAGATATTAGACGACCCGAGGCGCGTTAGCGCCGAGGAGAGTCTAATATCTGACATAATGGTCAGTTTGAGGCTTATAACTTACTTAAAACATTTCACCATTGTCGAACACTTCCATTGTTGCCACAGGTAAGGTCTCGTTCTGCTCAGATGACTCCCTGGCACTGTTCATCAAGTTAGGCCAAAGAAAACCAGTTTGGGTTTTTCTTGTGTCTTTATTAATAGTAGGAATCATCGAGAGGTGTTTTATATCGATAAATATGAACATTAACTTTGTTTTGTCTTATTTATCCGCATTGCGACATTTTTTATATACACTACGCATGCGTGAAAGTCAGTTCTACAAAGTTCTTTACAATTTATTCATTTTACAACGCAACGACCACGGATGAAGACGTACACTTTAATTTCGAAAAAAAAACCTTCAGAATCGGGTGTTTTGACGATGCCATTTATCGATTACACCAAGATGCCTCAGTTCAGGTTTTTACTTTGAAATCCGGATATATATTCTTATGTTTCGGAATTTGCAAGAAACAGTTCCCGTTAAAAGGTAATTTTTGTAAAGCAATAGGATTTGAAGGATTTTACTCAAACAACTGTTTATTAAAGCATTTTCTATGAAATTGGGAGATTATTCCTGATTTATTTTTTTAAAATGCAATTCTCTTTTGTGAGCAGGTTTCGAACTCGGAAGGATTTTACTCCAGCCACTCCTTAAAACGACAGATACTCGCTTAAACGACGCAGGACTAGGTGGACAAATGGTCATAAATCACCGAACGAAATTACAGATTCTGTTGGAATTTCGTGAGCTAAATTTTGTGCTAAATGCGGAAAAATGGATGTTTCAATAAACAAAAAGCCCAAGGTTGTGTGTAAGAAAACACATGCTTCTCATTCATCTTTTGTGTTCATTGGATTCTGTACATGTTCCGTGGATCAATCATTGTGAAATGAACGGTGAACATAGGAAATTCATGATCGGAGCCACGGATACGTTTACAATTATAATGAATCAGAGACATTCAATTCACTGGATTATTTGTGCCATTTTGAGTAGATATTTTTGTGAAATATTAACATTTAATGCTACTAATTTCCTACATTGTTCATATTAAGGTGATTCCACCATCACAATTTTATAGGTTCAATGTACAAAAACTGCATTTATTTTCATTTAATATACTTTAAACTTTCCAATTATTGCAAAAAATGTATAGGTCACCATATTATTTAAGATGCGAAACATAAATAAACAGAAGTGTATGTCAACAAAAAAAAATTCGCACATTTTTTGTAAACAGTATTATGAAAAATCAGTAAAAACTAGTTAAAATGTATAATTCTGATGCTGAGTGTTCCTAAATACTTCATACTTAAAAGATACTTTTGAATTGTGAATATCAGGGAAACTATTTTACAATAAAGCAAATGCCTGAATGAAGAGAACTAAGAAGGAGTTATTGCCCTTGTCAACATTTTTAAAGATTGAATAATTGATTAAATATAGAAAATATGCATTTTTTAAATTCTTTAACTTAACAATATTTATCATTACACCTAATGTAAAGCAATGTTCCAAGAGATATTGTTCTATTAGGTATGAATTTAAACTAAATACAGTTTTTGCAAAAACCTATGACATCATAGGAGGGTGGAATTACTTTAAATTGTTTGATTTGTCATTGCCTTTACGTGGTGTTTACTTATTTGCCTCGCCCTTTGTTTTCATTTTAACGTTACCTGCACCTGTCCAATAAGTTGACTCTTATTGGACACCTACAGGTAACTTATTGGACGGGGTGCAGGACAATAACAAATTTATTGAACCAGGTTTAACAAAAGATGACGTCACAAAAATGTTTTAAAGCTATAATAATAAATTCTCAATTTGAGGACAGGAAATCACGCGACCGGAAGTGAGTTTTACAAAGATATTTGTCGTTACTGTAGTCATTTGAAGTTTGAATAACATATCCAAAAATCATTACAAGTACTTTATCTATGAAAAATATTTATGAGAAAGAAAAAAAAAATGCAGTTTTTCTCTTATAACATGAAGTTGTCGTTTTTGTTTCGGGTGGGACTGACATCTTTCGAAACTACAAATAAGATGCTATAATATGATGCAAACAGTTTAAAAAGAAAGTTACGATTTCTTTGATCACTTCCTGTGACGACCGGAAGTGACAGCGGACGATGTTAACCCAATTGGTTTTGCCCACTTATCAAGATCTATTACTCATTGGTGTCTTAATCTCTAACCGTTTCTGAGATATGATTCGGACAAAATTTTTTGAAAAAAGCGGAAATTGGACATATCTGACGACCGGAACGGAATTTTGAAAAAACTGAAAACTGCAACTAAAAGACATATTAACTCTCTATCATCTCTCAAAATTTCACGAGAATCTGTCGAGTCATCTCTGAGAAATCGTCAAGAAAAGAAAAGGGAAAAAATAATAATAACTAGAAACTCTTGTTGCTACAGTAACAAAAGCGGTCTTCCGTTCTGCGCTACGTATTTGCATGAATGACTTTTTTCTATGTAAAAAACAGGCATATATTATTTACAATAAGTACAGGAAAACAAACGACCGGATGTATAACTTATCAAGATTCTTGACAATACTTTAGACAAATATAGTCTTAATAACATTTATTAAAATCATTTTCAAATTTTTTATTACTTACTGTGACGACCGGAAGTGACAGCAGACGCATTTCCACTTATATCTCTTGCCCAATCTTCATGGTTTATTTTTCATATAAGTTAAGTGTCTTGATCTGTTACAGTTTAAGACATCTCGTCAAGTTAACTTCTCATTTTGAGGACAAGAAATCACGTGACCGGAAGTAAATTTTAAAAAAGATATTTGAATTACTTGAGACATTTGCAGTCTGAATAAGATGTCCTAAAATCATTCCAAGCACTTTTTTTTATAAAAGATAAATATGGGATAGTATGATACTCGGTTTATACAGTTTTCTCTTTTTACAATGTACCTAAAGTTGTCGTTTTTATTTCCGATGGGACTGATACAACGTATATTTCGAAACTACAAATAAGAAGCTAAAAGGTAATACTTCCTGCGACAAGCGAAAGTGAGGGCGGACAATCTTAACCCAAATGGATTAGCCAACTAATCAAGATCTACGATTCATAGAAGTTTGGTGTATTAATCTCTCACCGTTTTCGAGATCAAGCTATGATAACTTCTCATTTTGAGGACAGGAAATCACGCGACCAGATGTGAATTTTGCTAGGATATTTGACGTTACTGTAGACAGAGGCAGTCTGAATAATATATCTAAAAATCATTACAAATACTTTATCTACAAAAAATATTAATGGGAAAGAAAAATATTGAAAATATGCAGTTTTTCTCTTATAACCGGAAATTGTCGTTTTTGGTTCTGTTGGAACTTATATATACTTTGAATCTACAAATAAGATATTATAATATGATGCAAAAAAGTTTCATGAAAGAAATGTTGAAAATTTTGATATTTTAATCACTTCCTGTGACAACCGGAATTGACGGCGGACAAGCTTATCCCCAATGGTTTTGCCTACTCATCAAGATCTACCATTCCTATAAGTTTGGTGTATTAATCTCTTACCGTTTACGAGATCTAGCTATGATAATTCTCATTTTCAGGACAGGAAATCACGCAACCGGAAGTGAATTTTCCGAAAATATTTAACATTACTGTAGACATTTGCAGTTTGAATAACATATTCAAAAATCATTACAAATACTTTATCTATATTAAAAATATTTATGGGAAAGAAAAATACTCAATTTATGTAATTTTTCTCTTTTAACCGGAAGTTGTCGGTTTTGTTTCGGGTGGTACTGATATATTTTGAAACGACTAATAAGATTCTATAAAAAGATGTAGAAAATGTTTCAAAAAAGAAAAGTTGAAATTTTTGATTTTTTATTACTTCCTGTGACGACCGGAAGTGACGGCGGATGATCTTAACCCAAATGGTTTTGTCTACTTATCAAGATCTGTCACTCATATAAGTTTGGTGTCTATCTCTTACCGTTTCTGAGATACATGTATGACTCGGACAAAACTTTTTTGAAAAACGCGGAAATTGGACATATCTGACGACCGGAAGTGTATTTTGATAAAATGAAAACTTCACTTGAAAGGTAATCTTATGTTCTATCATCCCTGAAAATTTCGTGTAAATCCTTAAGTTATCTCTGAGAAATCGTCAAAAACAAAAAGGAAAAAAAAAATAACAAAAAGAAAAAGAAACAGTGGAATCACTATACGGAAGTGTCTGATACGGAAGACCTTAAAAAGAAACAGTAGAATCACTATAAGGTCTTCCGTCTGCAACAGAAGACCTTAAAAATCATGTCGAAACTGGTCCAAATTCAAAATTCTGATGCTGAATGTTCCTAAATACTTCCTACTTATAAGTTACTTTTGAATTGTGAATATCATGAAAACTATTTTACAACAGAAGTACAATAAAGCAAATGCCCGGATGAAGAGACCTTAGAAGGAGTTATTGTCCTTGTCAACATTTTTAAAGGTTGATTAATTGATTAAATAAAGAAAATATGCATTTTTAAACTCTTTTACTTTACAATATTTATCATTACACCTTTTTGTAAAACAATCTTCCAAAAGATATTCTCTATTATGTATGAATTAACACTAATTTAAGTTTTTGCAAAAACCTATGACATCATAGGAGGGCGGAGTTACCTTAAGGACAATTTTGTTTGACTTATTGATTGTTTGTTGTTTTACGGTGAATTGGAGATATTTTCACTTATATGGGGATATCATTTTAGAAAGGCTTCAAATCTAGACCTCTACTCAACACTCAGCTCAAAGCCTAAAGTGAAAAGAGGCCTCGTCTTTTAAGGCCTCATCCTCAAGACCAGTCACTTTTACTTGTAAGTGTCAAGGGCCTAGAGAGGAACAATAGCTTCCGGTTTCTTTTATAGATATCAAACAGTTCAAACACACGGCATTCCAATCACGGCATCTATTAAGATGGTGCTGTGGTAAATGTTTAAAGTTGGTATACAAATAGAAATACAAATGTATTTAAAGTTTAAGATTGACGACGGATTATATCCCCGATTTTCTTAATATTGCGGGTTCCATTGTATCGCGTTATATTCTAAAAATACGGATATTTAGCTTATATCCTTTTAGCTGAGTATGGGACATTCATAGGAAAAATTAAAAATCTTATTCAAATCAAACGTAATTTACAGATATTCCCATGAACGTTTTTATTTTTTGAAGACCATTTTTTATAACCTGATAGAATTCTTAATAGATTCATGCTTTTAAAGGTTGACAACCTTCCATGTTTTCCCATACCGCGATTCAACTAGACCCTGACATTTTTGGGTTTAATACCATGGTAAGACTTCCTGTTTTTAAAATAGACAACAAATCAAATGAAGCAAGCTCGGAAAATAATTTTACACTAAAAAGTTATGCCATATTGAGCTTACGTACTGTGAAATCACTAATTTGTAATTTGATGTATAGTTTGATGAACAAATATTAACAACTTGACCAGCCCACGAAGTATTACATATTATAATGGTTCAGGTAAAAAGAGGCCCATTTTACTTTAAGCAAATCATACATTTTCAGAATTAAAAGTTAATGACGATATCATTTTTATTCATATTTTATTTACATTTACCTATTGCTATCTGTTTTTGTCCGTCGTCCTTCGTCGGTCGTAAACTTTTAAACATTTTTAGCTTCTTCTCTGGAACCACTGAACCAATTAACAAAATTTGGTATACAGCTTCTTGGGGTGAAGGGGAACAAAAATTGTGAATTTAGTGGTCCCTGCCCCCCCCCCCCTCGCGGGACCCGAGGGGTGGGGCCAAAACCACTTAAATGAATGCAATTTTTAAAAATCTTCTTCTTTACTCCTGGACATCAAGCAGTCAAACTGTTCGCATGGTTGTAATCAACTTTGAGTCCTCTACCACAATTTTGAAATTTACGTCTCCTGTGTCAAGGGTTCTTGGTTAGGGTGGGGCTACATGTATATAGATCATACGTAAAAGTACATTATTTCTTTGAAAAATCTTCTCCTCTGTTCCTGGGTATTTAAAAAACTAGCCGAGTACATGTACATACATATATGATGAGGAAAGGTGCATCCAGCCAAATGGTTAATTTCATGCCTTCTGGGTTAGGGTTTTGGGAGGGGGTAAAGTATCAAAATAAAATCATGCTTTTGAAATCTGCCAATGAAATATGTCCATAGTTATGATGAGTAAGGATGCCTCTTAAAGAATTTTGAATTTTAGGGCCCCAGGTTCTGGGGTTTTTGTATTAGGGCGGGGCTCTAATGGTTATATATTGAAAATGCATGAATTTTTCGAAAACGTTTTCCTTTCCTCCTGGGTATTATGTTAATGTTCAAAGTATATATTAATGATGATAAAAGGTGCGTCTTTCATGCAGAATAGTTAATTTCAAAGCCCCTGCGTCAGGGTACTGGGGCGGGGTGGGGGTTACCTAGTCTGAAAATAAATTAATGCTTTTTGGTATTAATCAACCATTTATAATGAAATAAAAGTTATGATGAAATTTCCAAAAGCTCTAGCCCTTACCAATCAAAAGTATGGCAAAGGTTAAATTAAAGATTTTTCATAAGTATGGAAATCTCCAAAGTCATGGTCAAAAGGTCAAAGTTGTTCGTACTCTCTAAAAGGTCTTGCCACAACAAATACAATAATAAAGAAGAATAAAAGTTATGGTATCTACTGTTCAAAAGATATGGCCAAAGTAAAAGTTGGGATATTTGTGTACAAGTGAGTAAAACTTCAAGGTCAAAAGATCAGATTTAGAGGTACCCAAAGAAGGGTCTTGTCTTCACATGTACATGTATGTTAAAGGGACATGGACACAGCTTCACCAAAAAATTTCGTTTTCCCCCCATTTTTTCAAATATTCTAATGATCATCAAAAATTAGGCTACTGCGTAAAATGTAAAAGGAGTTATTTAAAGTGCTGTGTGAGGAAAACGAATTCCATTCCCCCATCCAAGTTTTCCTGGCTAAAAGGTAGAAATCTTAAAGCTTTAAATCATTCACTTCGTGGAAAACTACGATTGGTATCAATTATAAATAACTTATTTAATAGATATCATTCTATTTATTTAAACTGCAGAAATTTTTAAGTTATGCTGCGGTCTTTAGGTAACAATTCCTTATATTTATTTACCAAGTGTATATAGCCAGCTTACACATGGACTGCTGATGACCAAGAAATACCCGATTGCCAATCATCAGTATAACAAAAAAATTTGAATGCTTTAAGACAAAATTTATGTTGAAGCAGCAGTATACCTACACTTTCTGTTGAAAATGAAGGTATACTACATGTATAATATATACATGTATATAAAGAAAAAAAATCTATTACATTGCAGGTATACTATATACACATGTATAGAGAAAAAAAATAACTTTTAACGAGGCCCAAACTAGTTGGAAATTACGAAAGCGGAATGATAATTTTTTTTAATTCTTGGAAGTATGTATTTAAATACATATGTATACAATGTAGTAAAATGGAGGCACTTTCAAGATATGGATCATTTTTCGAGTTTTTATCCACAATTACATACTAAATCAACCAAAATAAAAAAGTAAATGACAAATTGAAAAAAAAAAATGATGAAATGTTTTGTTTTTCACATATATCATGCAATTTTCATTCCTTTTTTAAAAAATGAAAAGAAAGTTGGCGGTAGCCTTTATTGCAGTGAAAAGGAAACATATCAAAACACAAAAATAGGACTTATTTCATCCAACTAGATATAAGTCGCAATGGGTTTACATAACATCACCAAACGATTGTAAATTTGTAATACTGTATTAGTTTCTAAAATTGAAATAATTCTTACATTATGAAATAATATTTTCTCCATGCTTTATTATTTTCTAACACACGACGTTGTTCTACGTTTGAAAAAATGCAGGTGTTTGGGGGGGGGGGCAAATTACGAATTTTACTTATATCATAAGTATACAGATAAACATATTTTGGTGGTTGCATTTGAATGATTCAGAGTCTTATTTTTTTAAACTCAAGCTAACCCATGCATATTTATGTCCGCAGTAATAAGGGTGTGTATTAATACACTCTTCAACATGTTCATGAGAAAGACTTAAATCGTTTACTTTTGGTTGCAGTGTTTGTTTGTTTTTCTAACTTATTAATTGAAAAAAAAGAAGATAAAAATAAATGAATCTGTACCAAGAAATTGATACCTCAATGTAAATCATGTTCTACAGTTGATTATTAATTTAGAAAATTTAAAACAAGTAAATACACCGGTAATAGAAATGACAGAATGAGTCAGCTTTCAACATGCACAGTCTATAGAGCTTCCAGGTAAGAATGATCAGCGAAAAAATTTAGCGCAACTTGACGTATTTTAATTATGACGTAATTGTATTCAATTGTGAAGGCAGTAACGGGTACTTTAACGTGCCTGAGTTTACGCTGCGTTAAAACGTATGCGCAGATCAAGTAGATCGGGCCTCTTTAAGAACTGTTGCATTTTACAAGCATATTAAGATATTAATGCACTTACCTCCCTGGAGGAATTGCTCTGCCTGCATTAACGTAAATTCACAAGCCAGTTTCCTTCCCGCAAATTTCATAGGAATGTCCACACATATTTTCCTTAAAAAGGATATACAACAAAAAGTAAAAACAATTTACCATTGAGACAAATGCTGACTGAAGATTTTCATATCAATTGTTAAGCCATTTTTTGCACACTGAATTAACGACGGATTTTCCGGTAAGACAAGGAACACAGGACGGGTGTGACTGGTTGGCAGAGGATGTTCATTCCTCCCGTGGCACCTGATCCCACCTCTGTTGTTTAGGAGGCCCGTGTTTGCTCTTTCCCTATTTTATATTGTTTAATGGAATGTTGATCTTGAATACTGTTCGCTATCCCCATTTTCGTTACCTAACTAATTTTAAACATAATTTTGACAAGGATATAATCTTTACTAAAGATGTTTTCAATAATCGTAATAATCACTTATCCAGTAAATAAGAAAACAAAAATGTTTACAAAGATGACTATCTTTGGATTTAGATAGAATGAATGCGTGAGAACATTAGTATGATTTCCTGAAATCTTTAAAAAAAAATACAGTCCGTTTTTTGAATTTTTTGGAAACAAATATATTTCATTTTTTATTTTTTTTATTGTCATTGTTAAAGATATATATGTTAATTTATATTTTTTCCAGTTACAAAATTATTTTTAAGGCAACATAATGTGGTCATGCAATTTCATAATTTACAAACAATGCTTAATTGAATCTTATTCTTCAGTTTAAAGTTCTGATTTGTGAAAGAGGCATACATTACTCATGTTGTCCGATTCAGTTCAGAAATAATATGAATTTAAATATATGAGAATGTATAGGCACACGAATAAAAAATACTAATTTCAATCTCTAAATTAAAAAAAAAATGAATTACAAACTTATTTTAAGAAAACTCATAATGCTGACTTTATTAGCCTACGCCAATCATACCTTTTTAGAAAGAATTTATATGCTTGTTTATATTTTCATTTCTAATTTTTTTCTCTGTGATAACTGTTTGAAAGTTGGGGGAATTTATTTCTTGATAATTCTGCCGGAATGTAAATTAGGCAGGTCGATAGGTCAGCAGCTAAGGAGACCTAATACGCATGCAAATCTCGTGCGCATCTGTCTCTGTGTCTGACGCTAAGGAGGCCAAATATGCATGTAAATCTCGTGCGGCTGCCTTTGCGTTTGACGTAAGTGTGCGAGGACTATTGAAATTGGCATGGAAGTCTTCGTGTAATTTAAATCTATTAGTCTACATTTTTCAAATTTTATTTCACAATGAAATGGAAATATAAGGAATCACTGTCTAGTTTTGAGAGTATGCAAGGGACATCAATAATAGTGGGAAACATGGGATAATTTTAGCATAATGGGCTTCGCCCGTTATGCAAATTATCCCATGTTTCCCACTATTGTTGATGCCCTGGCATACTCTCAAAACTAGACAGTGATTCCTTAAATATTTCCTTAATATACTCCTTTGAGAAACTTAGTTTCCCTGCTGTGACCCAAGCTTACCCGAAGTTTTGTGGTTTTAACAAAGTTAAATGTACAATACAAGAGACCGAGGATGCTTGCATATAAGTATGATTTATTAAGGATTTCTTGTGAAGACTTTTATAAAGGTTTTTCCTATGTAAATAACAGACTACTCATTGTGGTCCAAATCTCCACCAAGAGGCCCGATTTTGAACAAATTAGCAAGAACCTTGACTATGTAAGACTTTACATGAGTTTTTATTTTTGGGGGGTCACCCGATTTTTTGAAAGTTGCCACCAACATCTCATTTAATCAATGTTATCTCTTCTTGTAAGAGGGAGCGTCTAATACTTCATTTGTACAAAATGGACTTCCTAGACTTGCGGATACCAAGTTTGCATGAATTTGGCTCAATAATGAGATAACTGATGATACATGTTTACATGTTAGTCCAAAATGAAAAAACTTACAAACGGAAAATTAGAAAGACGCCGGACAAAATATGATTAGAAAAGCTCACGTGAACTTTTAGATCTGATGAGCCAAAAAAAGTATATTGTGAACTGTAAACTAACTTATTTTGTAAGGGTTTAACTTAAAGTTAAATGTTTTCGCGGTGGAAAAAAGACCCAATAAGTTATGACCCAGACAAAACGAAAATCTTCATTATCACACTACCAATGCTCTCTCCAACCCGAATTAAAATCTAGAGTACATAATACTATTCCAATGCCTCAAAAATCTACCATCCCACAGAAATATTTTTTGATTTTAGTTTCACACTTCGTAGAGGAAATTTTGCATAAAAATACACACCTTTCTAGCGTATACGTCTGGACTGAATGAATGAAATGCAGGACAGCAATAACCAGAATAACCAGAAAAACTAAAAAAAAAAAAAAAAAAAAATATGAAGAAAACGATGTATACGAAGAACATTTAGGTGTTAATCAATGTTCTAGCTGTAATTTTTAGAGAGAGAGAGAGAGAGAGAGAGAGAGAGAGAGAGAGAAAGAGAGAGAGAGACTTACGCCATTTGAAAATATCCATGTTATCGGTAATCTTTTTTTAAATGGATGCTTCCTTGATAAAATGTTTCCTTATTTTAGTATAGGTGACAACAATGTACATGTATCATAAATTAAAGCAAAAAGCTTTTAAGTCACAGTTCATCTACTATGTATTACGGAATAAAAGAAAACAACAGGAAGCGTTCTATTTTTATATTTTGACACTTTTTTATTTTATACTGTATCTTGCTACTTCCCTATACCCTATCTCACTTATAATTATTTCTTCTTCCTTGTTCCTCCGCGTTTATCTACATATTCTATTTCAAAATATTAATAAACTTTAAATCCACTACTTGATTTATTAAATAAGCATTTATTCGTACCGTTAAACATCTCATTCACATCTTCATACGTCAATATATGAATACGAGGTCTGAATGTGAGAAAATTGGAGTGAAGCATTCATAAACTGTTTCATTGTTGTTCATATGATATAAACATTGTCGAATTGGTCAATGTGTTCAAGATTACTGATCTTAATTGTTAAATACGAAAAATGTGATTGCTTTCATCTTGTTCATAAAAATTGCGTTTAAACAGTTAAAATGGTACATTATGGAGGACATCCAACTTTTCGTACAATCTATTAATATTTCTTAGTTCTATGATCGATACAATGACTTTGTCAGCAAACACAATTTTACATTAAGTCAAATGCTGACTGACGTTTTCCAACTATTTGTAAGGCCATTTCATCTATTCACGATTTGAATTGTCGATAAATATTTCCGTAATAATTCCTATAATATAATAATAATAATGAGTCATATTAATTTTGAATAGTATCAATTATACATATGCAAATGTCTAAACACTACATAGATTGGTATGTTTATTTAAACAACTATTCTAGAACTGTTGGAGTAACTGGCCTGTAAATTCTGAAGACAATTATGAACATCCATCTTTCTTGAGCTGATAATGTGCACCTTCCAATATTTACTCATCGCTATTCCAGTACCTGGCATTTTTTTAAACAAAAAAAAAAAACGTTTTGGTTGTTAGTTCCGGCATTAATGTCGCATTGTTATAGAAAAAAAATCATTATGCGGGTTATGCTGTTTTCTGCGACATTAATTCCCTTTCTAACAAACAAAATAAAAAATTCATTATTCACATTAACATCTTTTGAGAAAACATTCAAAGCAAAATTTAATATCATAATGTAAAATATTGTATTATAGACGTATATGTTAGTCTATGCATAACTAATGGAACAGCCATTGTTCATGAAATATATACAGGTGGCTTGCTAAGTGTCGCTCATAGACTGACTAACGGCAAGGGTCTTCAAAAGAAATTGAGGACAAAATATTCAGTGCATGTAAATACACTGTATATGCATATGAAAGGTATTGGAGGCATATTTTGGGGCTTTTTGATAACCTTAATAAGAATTTTCGAATCATTTTCGAGGACACAGTGCCTCCGAAATACAACAGTGTCTTTGAAAAAAAATGTATTTTCTCTTTTGAACAACCATTTATCAGCTCCAAATTGTCTCTGTATGCCTTCAGAATATTATTGAAAAACAAATTGATGAAACAAAATTATCAGCAGTCTCGTTTTTAGTCATCAATACGTACGTTCTGTGGTCGATTCAATAATTTTGTCAGGAAATACAATTTATATTGAGTCTAATACTAACTGACGTATTTCATTCTAATTACTAAGTATAAGTACATTATTTATACACTGAATTGACGACGGATTTTCCATTACTGGTCCATTATTTTCCGATCATGACAAGGAGCACACGGCGGAGGCAAACGGTCGACAGGGAATGCTTACTCCGCCATATGGCACCTGATCCCATCTCTGATGTTTTGAAGGTCTGTGTTTGCTATGCCCCTGTTTTGTATTCTTTTATGGACTTTTGATTTTGAATACTGCCGGAGTGCTGGCCATGGGAGTTATTTCTCCATGCCCGAGAATTATATAAAATTTAGCCGTCTTTTGATAAACTTTCTGCATTTACACTATACGCATTGAAAGTATGTAAAATAACTGAAAAAGACTAAATAATTATAAAAATCACTGAATGTAAGCGTGCATGAAAAAGAAAATTATTGTTTATGTGCCGAACTTCAATTGTGCAGTTTCACCATGACGTCATAATCGATTTCCCTAAGCTCTGCATATACTGATATGCCTTTGGTACATCTATATTCCTTAACCTAGCTAATCTCTGTTTTGTTCTTTTATGAACTTTTAATCTTGAATACTGTTCGTTATCTTCATATTTTCCAATAGTATGATGATTTTCATACAAATTGTTAGTCCATTATTCATCCACTGAATTGACGACGATTTTTCCGTTATTTCCCGATCATGACAAGGGTGTGACCGGTTGACAGGGAATGTTCACTCCTCCATGGTACCTGATCCCATCTGAAATGTTTTGGAGGTATGTGTTTGCTCTGCTACCATTTTGTATTGTTTTATAAAATTTTGATCTTGAATACTGTTTGTTGCCATATGTTTCATTCAGGGGATATTTAATTGTTATGCATCATTGAGTGAAGTGCATTTAAGAAATGTTTCTAGAGTTCTAAATAAGAGAAATATATTGCCGAAAATGTTATAAACAGAGATAGTTTAGAAAGGTTAAATCCACCATCTATAGATTTTTATTGTTGGATGAGACAATAAATTTTGGTATACATGTAATTATACCAAAAAATACGGGGCGGGGGGCATTACGGCTTTCCATACTTTCTTGAATTCATGAAATCTATTTTTCTGTTCTGTACATACTGGCAAAGATTCTTAGAACCATAATAATATGCTCCATGTGTAATTCAACATCTAAGCTTTGTGAAATAAAAGACAAGGAACAGGTACGGTGATCCAACATCTTATAAGAGGATTAACCTTTCTTTCCTGTAAAATCAAATTTTGGAGTCAAATTTCGAGGTTTGAGGAAAAAAATATTGGTTTGTGGCGATTTGAATTCTTGGATGGAAACTGTTTAGTATTATGCATACGGATTTTTATTTTTCGTGGTAGTCATAAATTCATGTGTCTCTCCATACCTCGAAAACAACGAAAATGACCCCCCCCCCCCCCCCGCGAAAATAAGTGATTCACAGTATTTATTGTTATTTGTCTTGAAGAATTACTAATATAGTCAACTAATTTTTACATTATAAAAGTTAAAAAATAAAACTTAAAGTGATCTATTAAAATAAATGAATTATAAACGTAACCCTTTTAATAATGAAACAATTAACTCCAAGATAACATGGTTTGCATGTACAAGATACTCTATCATTTAACAAGGTATATTCTTCTTACAACTAAAATTGTACATTTCGTGATAACAAAATTTATGTATAAGTCATAAAGGCTTTTTGAGAGCATCTTGTTAACTTTGTACACTTGTAATTCTTTGTTTTTACATTCAAAATCTCTAAGCTTCTGTATAAAATGTCAAAATCTAAGTCGCCTTTTATATTTCAAATCTTACTCAACAACAAATTTAAAACTCCTGTTAAAATTTGAAACAAATCAATAAGGAAATGTGAGCAAAAATATGACAAACAGAATCGCATGTATTAACATATAAATTGTTTAAAACTAAATGTTAATTATTTGATATATGTACTTAATTTGAGTAGGGAATGCTCCTACTAACTAATCAAAGCATAGGTTTCAGGGTGGCCATGACAGTTCATCAGAGACGGGTGGCTTAATCCTCCTGGGCACGGGATCCGACCTCTGAAATCTCGCGTTTTGAAACCCTCTCCAAAATTTGTATTTATAGAATGATTTTGACATAAACCTCTGTGTTACAACGCACTTTGAAAAATTACGCACTTTGAAAAAAAAATTCAAATTTGGGACCAAGCTAACGCACTTTGTAAAAATTCATTTTTTTTTTCAAAGTGCGTTAATATCGACCATATTAACGCACTTTGAAAAAAAAATGTAAAGATTGATCAATATTCCTACAAATTATTGGTATGATAAATAACAGATCCTGGTCGGATAACTTTTTTTATGATAAAGTCACATCAGGACCTGAGATTTTGACGTTTTAAATATTTAAGGTATGATAAAATAAAAGGGAAAATTAGAGGGTCTTGAAAATAAAAGAGTGACTATTGTTTAATTTAAGATCATTAAATCGTTTCTTTTTTTAATTCTCTTCTTTGATAAGTAGATGTAAAGGTGTAAAGGGGGCACTAACAGTGAACAGCTTTAAGCAACTTAGCATTTATCATAATAAAAAGAGGGCAATTTAATTGTTCAAAACAATGAACATTCTTTCTCTCTCATACGTTTTACTGTACTAAAAAATTTCTAGTTTTCATCTGTTTTAATTAAATCTTTTAATATTAAAAGCTTTCAACGTCATACCATTTTGGTAAATACATAATTATATGAATGTTTTGAGTATAGCATAGACATCGAGACTGGGCGAAGGGCCAGGGGAGGGGGTGGCTAATCCTCCCACATATTTTGGAAAGATATAAACATCGTATAAGCATTGAAAATGCAGCTTACCCCTTTTGTGTTTATTGCTCCCCTCCCCCGTTTGTTACCGACACCTATGTATTGGAAAGATAAAGATTTGGACTGAGACTAGGGATCTTTTACCCGTCCTCTCTTTTCGACGGCAGTAAATCAATTCTTTTTTGAGGTTATGGTAAGGGTTAGTCTTTTGAAATATAAA
>NW_026928806.1:0-35407 GCF_032062105.1 Saccostrea cuccullata | reverse complement strand
AAAAAAAAGGGGGGGGGGGGGGGAAGTTGAAAGTTCCCCAAAAGTCAAAATCCTTTATCGGGGGGGGGGGGGGGGGGGGGGTAGAGGCTAACTTTTTTCAGTGTCAACTACTTTCAGTAACAATTCTAATACTTCGTTATCGACACATCACTAAAACGGGGGGGGCCAACCAGGTTTTCAGTTAACATTTGCTATAGTATAGGTAAGGTTGAGAAAAAAAGTGGGGGGCAGCCCTCCCCCCCCCCATTGCTACGCCCCTGCAAAGATAACTGAAACCGTGCACTGATAAAAATGTACATATATACACGGGGTGATACTGTATGTTTATTTCTATTATTCTTGAAAAGGGAAAAAATTAAAACCAAATATTAATAAAGTGATACTGATAAATCCCGTTAAACAATTTCCCCAGCAAAAAAAAATGTTCAAACTTTGGGGGGGGGGTAATATTCAACAGGGTCAATTTTCAACTTGTTGACGTCATCAGGTGTAAGAAAACAAATTTCAAGCTGTTAAAAAATCCCCCGGGAAAAATTAACGACTTTTAGTCTCAATTTAACGTTGAAAAATGCCCCCGGGTTCAATATTCAAGTTGAAAAATCCCCCCGGGTCAATTTTCAACTCGGGTCAATATTCAACGTTACACCGGGATTGCACAGTTGTCGGACTGGACAGTGGGCCCTGTATATACTTATTATATTGTTAACTCGATAAATTGTGCACATAATTTACATGTCGACAGCTTCGTAGAAATATAATTATCGATTAAAAATAACACATTCCGGGGATTAGATTCCTGTAGAAAAGGCAGGTAAATTTCTTTTAAAAGTTATAAAAAAAATTAAAAAATTCCCCTAAATGTTAAATTGTCGTTATATTAAATTAATTTAATCGGTACACAAGTTAGGAAAATCTGCACCTGCAATTCTGAAACCGATTTAAACGTGAAGCAGGCAGAAACTTGCTTTGAACATTGTCTCTAAGCAAACGGTGAACGATAAACCCTCGAGCGTAGTGCAATGGAATATATAAAAAAAATATCTTCAGGTTTTAGAAAAAATCTAGAAATTAGCTTGTTTGTCGACACACATATTAGATTTAAGACTCCATTTAAACATCCTGTATAAAGTATGACAGATAAAATAAGTGAGAAACGTGAAAATCACTCACATCAAGAAAACATGTCTCAGGTCCTACTTATAATTTAATTTGTATTTGTAAAATTAAAAAAATAGAAACACTTGATTAAAATATTTCCACGAAGCACACAACGAAAAACAAAAGATTCACAAAAGTTGAATTTCAAAAAAATATGTATTAAACAAATATATTCATTCGATTCTAGAGTATTAATAAAAACACAGTCGTGATCCTATAATTATTGGAAAGACTGAAACACTGATCATCATTGTACCAAATGTAAAAAAAGTAGTTATGCAACTAAAGATGACATTACATTCATCGGAAATTAAACATAAAAATATAGAAATACATTTGTTCAAACTGATGAAAGTAAAGAAAATTGAATGATAACTTAATAAAGATACTGCAGTAATTTAAATACTATACGCTAATTTAATTCTATAGAACAAACTTTAAATCAAACAGGTATACTAGATATGGTACATGTATGAATAAAATATAAATTAACTGTAAGTGTTATATTTTTTACGGTTTGTTTAATTATTGACATTGCTTTTTTAAAAAATTCTGCTCGTCCTCTGACATATCAGATTTTGCAATGAGCTCTTCCTTTTCCCAAGAAGCTTGACATTTTGGCTTTTTACAACTGCATTTCCTGCCCTGATATTCTTTTTCATATAATTTAAAAATTTGGCCTGAAATTAAACAAGCATTATTTGATTGATGTACATTTAGGGCATTTTTTTTATTTTAGTATCTCAATAAAAAGAAAATATTAAAGAAATATAAATTTTGTTGATTTCTGATTTTACAAGTAAGGTCAGTGATAGAAATAAATCCATGTCTTTAAAATTTTAATGTTAATTAAAACTTATTGAGTTCATTGAACTATGTTCTTATAAGCGATGACTGACTACCTGTTAAATGGTTAAGACATTCTGCATTTTTGAGATGGTCCAAACTTGTTTGTAATTGCATCGAGTACAGGGTCAGTGCTTCCATACTCCTCAGATACAGAACGTCTGTCATTTCCAATCATAACTTCAATATGCTTTTGATGTTTCAAAAACTAACGAATGTAGTATCATCATTATATATGATACCAGATTCTTTTAAACCCGCGTCTTCCTTTTTTTATGCAGCTCTTCTGACAAAATTTTCTCTTAGGTCAGAAATTATTGTCACGTTCTACAAAATGCCAATCAAACGTCAGATCATTAAACTTGAGCAGCTCATGAAACAACTTTTTTGTAAAATATTAAAAATTGCCCGACGAGAAAGGAAAAATAAATCAAAACATTAAAACTACTTTTTACATTACTTATTATTAGGTAAAATTTTTTTAAAAAAATTATGATATCAAGTAGGAATTTTAAGAAAGGATAAACAAGAGGCTTATGGGCCACATCGCTCACCTGAGCACATCGGCTAGTTAAAAAACACAAATCAGCTCAATATTGAAAAGCTTGTTGGGGTGGGTGGGGGGTTTATATCTTTTTTGACTTGAGAATGTCACTATAACAATATAACATACATACATAAGTTTGCCATTCTTGAAAAGAAGATTTTAAAAATTTTTTCCAGCATATTACTTAATCTCCCCTTGTGATCCCTCACTACCCCACCCCACACCCTGTGACATTATTTGAATAAATTTAAATATTCACTATTTGCAGATGCTTACATGTCAATTTGATTAAACAAAACCTCTCTGCTCTTAAATTTTTTTTTTCCTATAAATGTATATTCTTTTGCAAAACTTTGATCCCTCATTGTTGCCACATCCTAGCCCAGGGTGTGATAATTTGAACAGATCTGAACATAAACCACCTGAGAATGTTTCCATTACTTCCACAAAAAAAATACAAATCATAGACTAATTTTGAGTTCTCCAGAAACATTTTTCAAGATATTTAAGTACGTATTCCTATTATGTAAAATTTATCCCACATTACAAAGTTTAAGTCGATACTTTGACCTTTGAAGCAAAAAAAATCTATCATTTTAGTCAATCGATATGTTTTCATGGATCTTTCCGTTTGATGATTATTATACACAAATAGATAGATAAATACATATGTTTTAAAAATATATACTTAGAAAAATTTAAAGTTAAATTCAATGAAAGTAAACGGAATAATAAGGTTTTGGGAAACATAAAAAGTATGTACCTCTCTGAAATCATTAGGCTTTCCCCGAATTTGGTTTACTGTTAAATATTGCTGAGCTTTTAGTGCATTACATTTTACTACTCTAAACGAATATTTAACAATACTTACTCTCCAACAGTCTATTCTTTTGGATTCAGGATATAGGACAGATCCTTTCTCAATTTTGAGTGTTTGTTCGCATTTTTGTTCAATCGCAGAACAGACCTCGAATTTGGCTGCGTAACAAACTTTTTAAATGTACCCAAAAATGCGACCAATAGTGTCGAATGTGCAGATCAAAATTGTTACTTGTTCACTAGTGTCCGGAGATTCAACCCCTAGTTTCATTGAAGGCCCTAATGCGCCCCCAAACTCCTGCTAACTCGTTCGTCCACATCATTTGTCCCCTGGTACACCCGTATAATAAATACCAGTTTATGAAATATCAGATTTCTTTTCCTATCTTTCCTCCCCTGTTTGATATTTATTTCAATGATTACCTTAAAACTGCAAAAACCCAAAAAAACAGAGAGCGTCCTGAAGTCCATTTTCGTATTACAATCAGTGCCATCAGAACCTTTCGCAGCAGATTCTTCATCTTCTGCAGGACTTTTTTCTAAAGTAATTAAGTTACAATATAAAGTTTTTTTAAAAATATATGAAACTTTATGTTAAAAAAAAACGAAATATTTCACAGAATGTCATTGGGATTTTTTTGCTTTACATAACGATACTTACACACTACTATAGTGTTCAAGAAAAATGATTTCTGTTCGAGTAATTTTTCCCCAACAACCTAATAAATAAAATTAGCTATGAAAGTTTACGTAATGTATTTTAGAAGTAAGACTGCTTTAAATTACTTTTAGCTTATCTTTGTTTTAGATACAGATTGATATTTACACAATTTTTTTATCACTGTGATCCCTTTTTTTTGATGAGCAGCAGAAATACTACCGGGATCTTTGGTTTCTCCCCCCTTGAAAATTTAAGTATACAGAAAAATTAATTAAAGAAGGCAATTGACTAACAAAAGGTATTTTTGCCCATTAAATTAGAATTGAATCTTTCCTCTTTTTAGGCAACACCATACTCGGAATTTTGCTATGGTGATGTTTTATGTGCTTGAACTTTAGTGCACTGAGTATATTGCATATGAGTAGAATAAAAACTCTACTGCACCTTCAATTGAACAATTTTAAAAAACATGAGAACAGATAGGCCGTAACAAACTATTAAGAAAATACAAAATGGAGCATCCTCTTGCAAAATACCATATCAAAAATTATGGCAGCATACAAAACGATCCATTTGCAAATTACGACAAAGGGACAAAATCTCTCAACAAAAATCTTTAGACCTGAAAATTAATGAGAGTATATTTAATTTTAATTATTCTTGAACTTACTTATTTTGTTCTTCTTTTTCTTCATCTTTCATTTCAATTTAATTAGAATGTTCCAGGTGAAAAAAAAGTATATCGGAAATGATAAATGTCAGTTCAGGCAAACTCTCTTACTATTATACATTGTAATAATTCATTGTTTAATTGAGCAATTATGACTACGAAATATCTTTGACGAAAAATGATATTATTTGAGACAATGTTTCTCGTTTCTTTTATCTAAATATCAAGAAATTCACCATTGTTTTACTTTCACAAAATAATTAATACTCTAAAATTTTTCATATAAAAATTAGTTAGTTGATAAAAAACATTTATCTTACCCTTCTCTGTTTATTTTTAACTAAATTTTTTAGTAGTGTTGATTCTTCGGAGGGCTGTTGACCCCCTTTAAATAAAAAAAATAAAATGCTGGTAAACAATATTACATTCTCTTGTTGATTTCTTTGAAATAATTCAATTTTTCACAACAAACAATGTTATTTTGTTTAAAATTAATATAACTTTTGTGGATAATTTTCTAAGAAATGTTTTAAATCTTTGAACAAAAGTTTTGCTCAAATAAAACAATTAGTAAAATACAATAAATTATCTGTCACAACCATTTCATATTTACAAAAATAACAAAATGTGTTTGTGAGACACAATGCGCCCGGCGGCAACAAATTTCGAAAAAGCTATTTTTAGCATATAGGTTACAGTCAAGGTCACAAGGTCATTGGTCATTGTGATTTGAAAGAACTTGATAAGTGAAGTATGCATATTGAATATGAAGTCTCTGTCTCTCATGGTTCAAAAGTTATTGTAAAGTTTAAGAAAAGCTATCTTTAGCATATAGGACACAGTCGAGGTAACAAGGCCATTGAGCTTGGTATCATGTGAAAAGGCTTAATTATTGGTGTATGCATGCTAAATATTAAGTCCAGGGTTGCAAATAACCACTCCCCCACTGAAAAGGGAGTAAATTTTCCTGTGGTCGACCAGCTCTTGGAATATTGTCGCCCACATGGCGAGTAAAAATTTTATCGGCCCTTTTTCCCAGAATCAATCGTAGTTTGGTTAACTATCCAATGTACTTTCGTTTTCATACCCCAGGCGGATTTTTCTGTGTTCATATTCAGCTGATTCCTTTTTTTCAAATATTAATTGAAACTTTTGACATACAAAATATGTCAATCTAGTCAACGTTTCCCTTTAAAATTTTAAAGAGTAATTATTATTGTAACAAAAATTTCCCCCCATTTTTTTCTGCCGCTATAGGCAGCCATGTTGGGTGTCCACTTAAATATAACACCTGGTTAATTCACTCCATGTATGTTTGGCTCCTTTATTTATAAAAAAAAACCTAAAAAAAAAACCGACATACCGACCCTTGGTTATTTGGGAATGTTTACAAGAATCAAATATTTTTTAAGCCTAATTCAAAATACATGTCCTGAAACAACTTAAATCAAAAGAAACAAAATTGAATTGAATGATAACATGGAATTTTAACATTTAGTAGTGTAAAATCTGCAGGAAAAATTTGAAAAGAAATAATGAAATACTATGGCCTTAAAGTATTTTTCTCTATGTTTTCAAATGAAAAGATTTTTTACAAAGTGAAAAAAATTGTGGGCCCCATAAAATAATGTGGGCTAGTAAAATTTTTAAGTTGGGGGCCCCCATGGCCCCTAAGGTTTAAATGTTATTTGCAACCCTGAAGTCTCTATCTTTCTTCGTTCAAAAGTTATGGCGAAGGTTTAAAGTTTCCACAAAAAAGCCATATTTAGCGTATAGATCACAGTCAGGGTCACAAGGTCATTGACTTTGGTATTATTTTAAAGAACTTTATCAGTGGTGTATGCATACCAAATATGAAGTTTATCCTTTATGGTTCAAAAGTTATGGCGAAGGATAAGGTTTGCAGAAAAAAATAGCATATAGGTGACAATCAAGGTCATAAGGTCATTGACCTGTTTGACATTTGTAAGAGCTTGATTAGTGGAGTATGCATACCAAATACGAAATCTCTATTTTTTTCAGGTTCAGATGTTATGGGGAAGGTTAAAGTTTGCAGACAAACAGACAAGACAAAAACAATATACGTCTTGTATCTTTGATCTGGGCCATAGAAAATAGAAAATAAAATTATGATTCTCATATATTTGAATTTTGTATCTACCAGTTTTAATTCGCCTCCTGTTAAGCAGCCCAAAAGAAGTTTTTTTGTTAGAATCAGGGCTATTAATGTTGCCAGGATGACAGTTGATATCACAAATATACATAGGAGGCCTACCAGTACACTGCTGTTTCTAACCAAAAAAACAACTAGCTAATAACATGACGGTTGTGTTTCATCTGCCAAGGTTTTACTAGTTCTACATAACAATCTTGTGTATAATTATAAAAATAATCAATCATCTTAGTACAAATTAATGTTTAATGTAGTGAAAATTCATTAAATCTCTGTATGTTATAATAAGCATGAATGTAGGTAAAAGTACTGACTGAATTTATTGTAGGCATTACACAAAAAGAAAGCTAAATAGTGAAGCAAGTAAATAAGAAGCCTTTTTTGCAAATATCTGAATCATTTTATTGAAGTAATCAAAGTGAAAGATAATTTGCATTTGGACATGCGCATTTAATGGGAAAAACTTTAAAAAATGTATAGTTGTCAATAAAAAAAAATTTTTAAAAATTATAGTTTCTTTTAGTGATATTAAGCGTTTTCTTATGATTTTTATGTATGAATGTACCACAAAAAAGGAATCTTTTCGAGAATGATAATGCAAGTTAAAATTAAAAATATAAATATAATAACCAGGGGGAAAAAATCAAAGTAGGTTTCATGTGTTCTTGACAAGATATGAGAAAAAACACATTCTTCATGCTTTGTCAAAGCATTTCAAATGGTTGTATTAATTACTACGGTCATGTCTATCATCTTATTTACACACACTAGATATTTTCTGATATAAAAAGTATTTCTATCGGATGATGAATATGTGAACATATGGATAAAAAATCCCTCTCGTGGAATCATTTTAATTCTTGATATGGAGCAATGTTTGTGGATACATTGCAAAATTTTATTGTTTCCTGCGGATTTTATTTCAAAAAAGTTATGGAATTCAGACCATTCAATGGATAATTCTATTTTTTACATACAATTGTGTATCTGCTTTAACTGCTTCTTTTTTTGTTTTCTTGATGAAGTCGGTTGTTCAAGATTAGAATAACATTCCTGGGGCTAGTAACATAAAGCTTGCTAAGTTTTTGACTTAAGTAGGGTCATAAGTACGTTTTTGGCACAATCTTAGGACCTGCCTAAGTACTACTTAAGTATGTCTTAAACCGAAACATAAAGCGAACTTAGGAAGGTCTTAGCTAAGTCAAACTTATGTTCAAAATACTTCTTATGAATCACCCTATATTTTTTCATTTTATTCAGATATATTGCTACAAAATGATTCGGTTACGTTTTTAAAAATTTATAAAGGTTAACGTCCTTACCTATCGGTTTAGTTATGTAAGATTAGATTTTGTATTAAAGATATAATTTAATTTGCTGTAAAAAAACTGATATTTGATTAAGTAAAAAAAACTGAGCGGTCACATAAAGGTATCTGTGGTTCATTGTAAATGTATGACTATTGTTTATCCCCCGAAGCTGCGATGTTTTCAGTTACCTTTATTGTTCTTTTGTTTTGACAAATGTTCACTTGCTTTGTTATTCTCGTAGACATGACAAAATAACCAAAGTCTGTCTACTTGAAATTAAAATCTAAAAAAGTGCAAAACATTTTGAATCCCCACCCCCACTAGTATGTCAGCAAGCAAAGATTGGAGTAGTTATAATTATTTACAATTACATCAAGAGTGGAAATTTTTTCAGGACATCTTTTTTTCCCATTTACCCTCTCTCTCTCTCTCTCTCTCTCTCTCTCTCTCTCTCTCTCTCTCTCCCCCCCACCCACCTAGCTCTGTCTCTTGATCAGGAAACCCTGTCTAAATATGCGCTTGTCATTCTACATTTATTTTAATTTACAGATACTCTTTATTAGTTTTTTGGTCATCATCCCCTTACTCCACAACATTTTTCTATGTTTAAAAATCTATTTCATCTCATATTTTCAAAGTCAACATACAGATATAAAAAGACTATTACTGTACGTGTTCAATTTCTTTAATGATTATGGTTTATGTTTATCCATCTAGGTAGGCCCACTAATTTCAGGGGAATCCCCCAAATTAAATTTTGTATTTTCATGTACGATGTCTTGAGAGTAATAGTGGAATCATTATAGTAACCCCCACCCCCCACCCCCGCAAAAAATTCTCATAATAGTATTTAATAGGAAT
Organism: Saccostrea cuccullata; assembly: GCF_032062105.1. NCBI lineage: Eukaryota > Metazoa > Mollusca > Bivalvia > Ostreida > Ostreidae > Saccostrea > Saccostrea cuccullata. The sequence goes on along the minus strand of NW_026928806.1, from coordinate 26,362 downwards.
TATTAATTTCTTCTATGCATAATATGAATAGAGGAATGCTTTAACACCGAAAGTCAGCATAAAATAGTTTTGAATAGATGTATAAGAAATTAAGTATACTTAAGTCACCTCTTCCACCGCCTAAGTTTTGCTAAGATTGTCAAATCTTAGCACCCTTTTGTTACGGTCTTAAGTTTTAGCTACAAGCCTCTTAAGCACGGTCTTGACTTAAGTAGCCTTTTTGTTACACCCCCCGGTCTGAAAATATGAACATTTAATTAAAATATCTCTCTCTCTCTCTCTCTCTCTCTCTCTCTTTTCTTTTCTCTCTTAATAAAGCACACATACTTACACACACATACACAAGCAAAATATAATTTTTCATTCTTATTTTTCGAGTTTCATTGAGTATACAAAATAAAAGGAGTGATTACATTTGAAAGATTCGTTTGACTGGAATCTTGTAGGACACGGTGAGGAAAATTTTGTACAGTCTAATCCTGGATCATTTATTATTCTTCCATCTGCTACACTGAATCTTGCACAATATCCTAGAAAAATGAAATAAAAACCAAAGCTTATTTTCCACAAGCAATACAAGTTTAACATTCCGATAAAAAAGTAAAAAGATGATTCAAGGAAAAAAAACAGGTAAATTGCTCATCAAAGGCTTCTATTTGTTCTTTTATTAATTTTAGCATATTATTAGCACTTTAAATATGCCAATGGGTACTAAGTGTTAAAAAATATTACCATCTCCGGTATGATTATAATGGCAAAGACCATGTTTTGTTTTGAGAGATCCGAAAAGTGTCAAATCAAAAAGTACAAAAGGGGGGGGGGGGGGGGGGGGGAAAATTATAAAAGCGTGAACAAACGTCAATCGTAAATACTGATGGTCTTGCCTCTAATTGGCTGTACTCCTGATATAATTGATTGTACAATGATTTTGAGAAAGTGTCATCTGCAAAAGTTTTTCTTTGATGAACATTTTTTTTGTTATTTAAAAATCCAGCTTGTTAAATAATAATGTTAAAGTTTCAGCCAAAATTCTTTTTGAATGTGTCTGGTCATCATTGGGAGATTTAATCAAATACAAACAATCACCAACTAGAATAAATGATAGATCTCTTTTTATCAAGTATGATTTCTTCTGTCTTTCAAAGTTTGTCTATTTGGAATTTACAAATTACGCAAGAAGACCAATCTTATTAAAATTTATCGTTAGATCAGCTAAAAAGCTCGTTCCACTTAAGCAAGTCTGTGAGCGAATCTAACATCAAATTTTAATTAGATTCAAAAAACATACCTGACATAAACCAGGATTGGGCAAGATTCAAAATTTGGTCCCATCTTTCTTAAAAAACATGGTACAAAACTTTTTGGGGATGAATTGAGTGTTTCCATTTTTCATGTTTTTGTTGTGCAGCTGATTCCCATTCTGTTTTTATTAGACACACCTTGACACGTAGGATACAGTTGGTACGGTAATGGACATGATAGGCCAGGTGATGACTGCATGACAAGATTATATGAATTAATGGAAAAATTTGGATGCATATGCTTATTTCGTGTGGTCATTTTTCTGTAATAAAATGTACTTACAAATAAAATTGTATTAAAAGGCAGAAGAATACATGATAGGAGAAAAACTTTCATCTTCAGTCAAACAAAGGCTGAATAATTGCTACAAAAAGAAATACATGCATTATTAAGAAAAAAGGAAAAACTATAATAATAGGATTACTTGACGTATTGAATATGCAGAAATGCTTCTATATGAATACATTTAAGTGCTTATTTTAAAAGATGCTTGAAGTTTGCCGATAATATTATAGAAACTACATATGAAATAAATAAAATAATATATACATTAAAAAGATACATATATTTCTTCACAGACAACCTCTGTGTACATTATATTCCTATGTCTCTATAGTGACATAAAGTATTTCTTTTTCATAATCTTGATTTTTAATTTCCTTGAAATATCATAGAATACGCTTTACTGACTGTTGTCAAGATTTCTGTTTTCGGTGGGTGTAAATCCCTTTTGGGAAATTGCAGATACATATTTAATATGTTGTCAATGTCCCAAACCCCTTTTTTCTCTTTATGTATTTTTTTTTAAAGATAGTTGAAAATCTCATGTTAGATAAAGTCCATTTAAAATAATCTAACTGTGTCTCGTGTCAAGCCCTCAACACATTTTGTACGACATTTATTTTAAAGATAGAACCTTATGTCTGTATAAGATCAAGATAGCATAAAATTCAAATACATATGGTAAGCAAACAGGGTGAACAATGGTATATAGAACTTTAGTATTATTTTTACGTGTATATTCTACGGAAAATACGATAAAAACCTTTCCCTATGGCTAAAATGGGGATCCTTGACTTCAAGCTAAAGATATCACAAAATAGATATCTTTATATTCCATGTAATATCATTAATTCATTTTTCTAAGTTGTGACATATTTTTCACGAGATATAAGTACTGCATTATTTGTATAATTTGTTTAAAGCTAGTATGTCTAAATACTGAAATAATTGAAAAAAATGTAGAAGTTTTGTTTTGCTTTATTGTAGGTCATGTTTACTCAGTGTGATATACATCAATATTTTGTACATAGCAATTGATATTTTACCTATTTTCAATTAAATAGCAAAAAAAATTGCAAAAAAATTTTTTTTTTTTGGGGGGGGGGGGGGGGTGGGGGGTTAGATATAAGAATTATTTTTTGCACGTGTCTAAAAAAAGACTGCAAAACCGAAAGTACATTTGAATACATAATTATAAATGGACCAAATTACATTAAAATAACCGAAAATGGAAAAAAAAAAAAAAAAAAAAAAGACTCCAGAAACCTGTGATTAATACCAAATTTGCCTTCAAATTTCTTTTGATATAAAAAAAACATAGCGAACTTGACGTATCCAATAAATATCTAACAATGAAAATTTAACAAAAAATTACAATGAAAAAGTAGTTGTAACTTTTGTTCTTAAAAGAAAAATATTTGTTTAAAAAAAGCTTGGGGGAATTTACAAACAAAACATAAGAGATCTAATAAAACTACTTGTAAACTCTATAAATATTACCTTATTCTGTCGGTGTGTATAGCAAACCGAAAGTACAATAAACATTGTATTTTGCAAAAACAGTCAGGCAAATAAAGGGAAGACTTGCTTGAGAAAATATTTGGTTTTAAAAGCAGGGAAAGCTTCGATTAATACTTACTTTAATTAATTTTCTTTTTTTGTTGACCAACCTTCCTTAGGGCAATTGACATAATACAAATATTTGTGCCGTAATCCCAGTAGATAAATTTTAAAAAACTTCAGCGCATTGTTTTACACACACGTAACCTGAAGAAATAGGAGAGTTATCTTTAGATAGAATTTAAAATTTAAATTTAAATTAACGTAATTTCATTGCATTCTGAAACAAAAGTAGAATCATCCAATATAAATTTATCTTAGGTATTCCGAAAGGCCGTTTTCATTTTAATTTATCCTTTAATGTAACAAAAACAAAAATCAATCCTAATCCTTGCATTGAAACACCATAAAAAAGTTTTCACGTCATTGTAAACCAAATCATTTATAAATCTCTATGGTTTATCTATGTAGTATCGTAAAACTGCACAGAATTTCAAGCTTTAAAGAGTGTCGAAACCTTTTTTTCTTCAAACCAGTTACAGCTTCACAAACATAAGCTAATTTTTTTCATTTACAGTTTTAATTTAACAAATTTAAATAAATATGAATAATTTTTATGTTATATTTGCATTTTTGTATTTGTACATAAAAACGATCACTTGAATAACTTTTACCACGCTGTTCTTCACCATAGTCCCCTCCTTGTAATACCACTGGTGACCTATCCTAACCCGGGGGTATGATTTGATTATCCACTGGATGCTTCCGATAAGTTTAAGCATGTGGTTGTTGGAGAGAAGTTTTTTAAAGAATTCAGTGTAAAATTTGATATTCCCCTAAACCGAGGGTTCATGATTTAAACAACAATTTAGAATCTTCATGTACACAACCCAAAGAATGCTTTCACATAAGTTTCCCCTTTTTTCCCCAGTTGATTGAGAAATTTTTAAAAGATTTTCCTACACATTTCAATATAAAAATTGGACTTCTTTTTTTTTTCATACCCCACCTTATATTTATCTTTTCTTATTATTTACCCTTTGTAAGGGTGTTGGATGCTTTGTACAAAGTGAAAAGTTTAAAACGGACGACGGCCATTGTTTGATTAAAAAGAGGCCCACGGGCCTTATAGGTCACCTGAGTATTGTGTAACCACTTTCAACCAATTAAATTTGGTTTGTGTTTTAAACCAGAGGCCATGAAATTCACAATTCACAATTTTGAAAGAGGCGCCATTGCTAATCATTATTATACACTTAACATACTTACTCATTTTACTTAATACCCAGAATAGATAGAGTTACAAAGTGAAAATGCACTTCCCTTTTTAACCAGTTGTGCACCTCACCCCAAAGAAACCACAGACCCAGGGGCCACATTTTCAAAATTTTGCAAATTTTATCATAAAATGGTTGATTAATGCCAAACAGCAGATTTCAAAGCATTAATTTATTTTCAGACTATGTAACCCCCACCCCTACCCCTCTGAACCAGGGGGCATAAAAAACACTTTGCTAGATGCACCTTTCTTCATCATATTAAATATATATACTTGGATCTTTTTGGCATAAAACCCAGAAGCAAAGGAAAATGTTTTCAAAGAATTAATGTATTTTTAGATATAATTAATAGAGCCCAACCTTAACACCAAAACCCCTGACCCTGGGGCCATAAAATTCACAATTTTAGAAGAGGCATTCTTGCTCATCATAACTATGTACTTAGTTAGTTCATTTAATACCAAAAGCTATAAGATGTTTTTCAAAGAATAATGCATTTTCACTATATGATCAATAGAGCCCCACCCTAACGCCAGCCCCCTCCCCTGGGGCAATAAAATACACAATTTTATAGGAGGCACTATTCTCATCATAACTATGTACTTAGTTAGTTTATTTAATACCCAGAAGCAGCGAAGACGATTTTCACAGAATTAATGCTTTTTCACTAGTTAGTTATTTCGCCCCGCCCTAGCACTAGAACCCCTGACCCTGGGACCAAAAAATTCACAAATCTGGAAGGGCACTCTTGCTCATCATAACTTGTACATAGTTAGCTTTTTTAATACCCAGGAGCAGAGAAAAAATTTTCAAAGAAATTATGCTTTTTCAAATATAATCTATATAGCCCCGCCCTAGCCTGAACCCCTGACCCTGGGGCCATGAATTTCACAAATTTTGGTAGAGGACTCAATGCTCATTACATTCATGCCAACAGTTTGCCTGCTTGATGTCCAGGAGTAAAGAAGAAGATTTTTAAAGATTGCAATAATTTTAGTGGTTTTGCCCCACCCCTCGGGCCCCCAGGGGGGGGGGATGAAATTCACAATTTTGCCCCCTTTACCTATAGATGCTGTATACCACATTTGGTTGAAATTGGTTTAGTGGTTTCAGAGAAGCTGAAAATGTTCAAATATTAACACACGACACACGACGCACACAGGACAAAACGAATAGCAATACCCCCCGAGTTACTCAGGTGACCTAAAAAACTACTTAAGCTTTCAGCTTATGAGAGAAAAAAGTATCAATAAAGTTTTCCATACATAATCCAATTCATCCTATTCAAACAACTTCGCTAAACTCATTGTTGATCAATAATTTCAATTATAAATTCATTTTCTGAGTGTAACTTGTTTTTATATTTTTCATCAATTGAGATGCAGTTATAACAAGGCATTTATCACATTCCCGAATAAAATGTATACAAAATCTATAATTTATCTTGGGGTTCACATTTCTTTCATAATCAGATACTTCACTAGCAATAAAAAAGACGTCAATGGTAGCCACGTGACAAACCTTTATAATAAACATGATGACTTCAAACTTTTCAATAGTACATTTCCTTACTTGATTTTATCGGAACATATTTTATTGTTTATTTATACTTTACAATTGGGATTGGGCAAAAGTTCTTAAAACTAAATACGACCTTTCCCTACATTTCCTCACTTATGCAATAATATACCCTTTTTACTTGCATGCGTAATTTATACCTTTCATTTGATACGATACCCAAGAGTATGATCTTAACATAAGCAATTTCTTAAACGAGGTAATTTATTGGCAATTACAAGTTTTGCGTGTGCGTGAGGGTGTGGTGTGGCCCTGTGTGTGTGTGTGTGTGTATGTATGTATGTATGTATGTATGTATGTATGTATGTATGTATGTATGTATGTATGTATGTATGTATGTATGTATGTATGTATGTATAGTTTCGAGTCTTGTGATTCTTTACTTTTTTTCATTGGAAAAATATATATATATATATATATATATATATATATATATATATATATATATATTTAAATAAAATATATATATATATATATATATATATATATATTTATTTAAAATATATATATATATATATATATATATATATATATATATATATATATATATATATATATATATATATATATATATATATATATATATATATATATATATATATATATATTTTTTTTTTTTCATTCAGTTATACGATAATCTACCAAAATTTACGATATACCAATTGTGTAATGAATTAGTGATTACAAATTGTATATATGTTTGTGGTTTTGCAATGAATTGTGGTTAATTTGTGAATTTTTGGGAAAAAAATGCGAATATAAGTGCTTCATGTAATCTCTAAAACATAAAATTTTAAATGAACCCTGACAGAGTTTAGAAATTCAAAATTTTTTACTTTTTTGTATCAAATTGGGTTTCAGTTTGATTCACCCTTTTCATGATAATTTCAAAAGTTTCTCATTTTTATAAAGAGAGGAAAGGATATCAGTACATTAGCTACACCTGTAATCCAAAAATATCAGGCCAATTATTGGTTGCATTATAAAAGGAATGTCTAATATATAAACTGTTAGTTCTGTTAAACATTGAATACAATTTGGAAAAACTTCCTTAATGCATTGTTCCAAACAAGGAAAATGGAATTTATATTCATTTCTACTCTAAATCCATTCATTAATTTCAAATGAAAGTACAATAAACAACAAACACACCATTTGGACATAGCAACGACACGCAGTAGCTTTATTTGTGCAGTGTACATAACAAAAAAATATAAAATCAATTTGTATATACAAGTTTATGTTGGATTAATAAATCATGATAAAATTTTAAACTTTATCGTGCTCTACGTGTCGTCCTAAACTGGTATTTAAACCACTATTCACCTCTTATATAGCCTTGCTAACGAGACCGGTTCTAAAGAACCACGTGATATACACCAGGTATTCGAATGAAAACCTTGTAATTCCGAAAAAGTAATTCATTATCACACCAAGTAGAAATTGATTTCTGTCTAATTCGTTCCTCAAACAAAGGGAAAATTTTTTTCTTAAAACCATTCATTAATTTCAAATGAAAGTACAATAAACAACAAACACACCATTTGGACATAGCAACGACACGCAGTACCCAAATACAAAGAACGGGAAAATGAAAGTATAAAATGTTTATTATACCCCCACTTTCGAAAAAAGTTCGGGTATATTGTTGTTCTTGTCCGTCCGTCCGTCCGCCCGTCCGTCTGTCACACTTTTTTTCCCTGAACTCCTCCACATTTTTCACAGTAGCTTAATCATCCTTTGGGAGATGGTTGGGGGTGTCATGTAGATGTGCAGTAAGGTTTCGGAATTTTGATTTTGCCCCGGGGGATCAAATAGGGGTCGAAAAATGACGTTTTTTATACAAAAAGCCCCTTCTTCCCTGAACTCCTTCTACATTTTACTCAGCAGCCTAATCATCTCGGGAGATGGTTGGTGGTGTCATGTAGATGTGCAGTAAGGTCTCGGAATTTTTGATTTTGTCCCAGGGGGGTCAAATGGGGTTCGAAAAATGACGTTTTTTTATACAAAAAGCTCCTTCTTCCCTGAACTCCTCCTACATTTTTCCAGTGTTTAATCATCCTTTGGGAGATGGTTGGGGGTGTAGTATTTTAGATGTGCAGTAAGGTTTCGGAATTTTGAATTTGCCCCGGGGGATCAAATGGGGGTCAAAATAACATTTTTTTATACAAAAAGCCCCTTCTTCCCTGAACTCCTTCTACATTTTGCTCAGCAGCCTAATCATTTTTTTAGAGATGGTTGGTGGTGTCATGTAGATGTGCAGTAAGGTTTCGGAATTTTGATTTTGCCCCTGGGGATAAAATGGGGGTCAAAAATGATGTTTTTTATACAAAAAGCCCCTTCTTCCCTGAACTCCTTCTACATTTTACTCAGCAGCCTAATCATTTTTTGGGAGATGGTTGGTGGTGTCATGTAATGTGCAGTAAGGTTTCGGAATTTTGATTTTGCCCCAGGGGATCAAATGGGGGTGAAAAATGATTTTTTTTAAAAAAGCTCCTTCTTCCCTAATCCTTCTACATTTTACTCAGCAGCCTAATCATCTTTTGAGAGATGGTTGGTGGGGTCATGTAGATGTGCAGTAAGGTTTCGGAATTTTGAATTTGCCCCAGGGGATCAAATGGGGGCAAATGCGTTTTTTATAAAAAAACCCCCCCCCAACTCCTTCTACATTTTTTCAGCAGCCTAATCATCTTTTGAGAGATGGTTGGTGGTGTCATGTAGATGTGCAGTAAGGTTTCGGAATTTTGATTTTCCCCCTGGGGATCAAAGGGGGGTCAAAAATGACGTTTTTTATACAAAAAGCCCCTTCTTCCCTGAACTCCTTTCTACATTTTACTCAGCAGCCTTATCATCTTTTAAGAGATGGTTGGTGGTGTCATGTAGATGTGCAGTAAGGTTTGGAATTTTCATTTTGCCCGGGGGGTGGGGGGATGGGGATCAAATCGAGGTAGAATTTTAACATATTTTTTTTTACATATATTTGACATGTTTAATCACCCTGCTTTCAAGAACTTCCCTAATATCTTATGCTGCAATAGCTTTAAACCATGATCATTTAGAAAATGATTGGTTTGTTTTGTGTATGTGTAAAATGGTTTTAAAATTTGAATTTTCATATGGATGGCAAAATGGGGCTGGAAAAATAGGCCCCTCCCAAATGGTGGTCATGATTTTAAAACTTGAATGTACACCTCTTGAGAATATTTAATTTTTCATGCTCTTGGGTTCCTGTAAAGAAGAACTTTAAAGATGTGTTTCCTTTTATTCCTTAATAAAACTTTGATCCCTAATTGTGGCCTGACCCTAGCCTGAGGTGATGATTTAAAAAACTAGAAATATGTCTATATATAGGACATGAATGTCCCGCCAGATGTGTATTACTAATGGTACATTAAACAAGAGGCCCATGGGCCACATTGCTCACCTGAGTACTGAAGCTAAGAAAAAGTAGAAATTGGTTTATTATTGAAAAGTTAAAATCCAAAAGTAATCCCATGATGAATCATGGATTTGCTTTTCTTCAAAGAATTTTCCCATATATTTCTATGTAAAACTTTGGCGGCCATTTTGGCCCCGCCCTCCCCCCTTTGGGGTCATTTTGTACAAATTTGAATCTACACTACCTGAAGATGCTTCCATATAAATATGATAAATCATGGATTTGTCATTCTTGAGAAGAAGATTTTTAAAGAATTTTCCCATAAATTTCTATGTAAAACTTTGGTCCCCTTTTTTGGCCCCGCCCTACCCCCAGGGTCCTGATTTGAACAAACTTGAATCTTCACTACCTGAGGATGCTTCCATATAAATTTGATGAATTATGGCTTTGTCATTCTTGAGAAGAAGATTTTTAAAGAATTTTCCTATATATTTCTATGTAAAACTTTGGTCAGCCAATTTGGCCCTGCCCTCCCCCCGGGGGGTCATGATTTAACAAACTTGAATCTACACTACCTAAGAATGTTTGCATATAAATATGATGGATTATGGTTTTGGTGTTCTTGAGAAGAAGATTTTTAAAGAATTTCAAAAAACTTTGGTAGGCCTTTTTGGGCCCCTGCCCTACCCCCGGGGGTCATGTTTTGAAGACATTTGAATATTCACTACCTAAATGTTAACCCATAAGTTTCATCTTTCCTGGCACAGTGGTTCTTGAGAAGAAGATTTTTAAAACATGCCACCAAATTTTCATTAATCCCCAAACTCCCCTTGAATGAGGGCATGGCCCTTCATTTGAAAAAACTTGAATCCCCTTCACCCAAGGATGCTTTGTGGCAAGTTTGGTTGAAATGGCCCAGTGGTTCTTGAGAAGAAGTCGAAAATGTGAAAAGTGAATATGTGAAAAACAGCTAGACAGACAGACGGACGCCGGACAAAATATGATCAGAAAAGCTCACTTGAGCCTTCGGCTCGGGTATAAAAACTAAAAACTAAAATTTGTATTTGTGTATAAAGTTTGATGAAAATATCTTAAACATTTTTTTTTAGAATTGAAACTAAAATATAAATAAATTGGATATAGATAATAAATTCTCATCAAATTTTTATAAGTCATTTAAACATAAAAATGTCTTAAATTATTTCTTAAAAACTAAGCAAAATACATATTAAAGAGGAGGGAGGTCAAGGTCACAGGAATGTGCAAGATGAAGTTTTTGATGCAGCTGAATAGTCTCATAAACAAAGCTTATTATTTTTGATAAAAATATCTTGAATGATTTAATGAAACTGAGCTTAACACTTTGTTTTAAGAAAAGAGAAGTCAAAGGAAAGGTTGTGGTCAAAATGTTGTTCTAGCTGAAAAGCTTACATCAGTGTGAATTTCTTTATCATATGAATTTTGATAAAAATATAATTAATGGTTTATTTGAAACTTAAAAAACACATATTTTAAAAAGTGAGGTCAAGGTCAAAAAAAAGTTAAGGTCAAAAAAGTTAATGCAATAATAGCTCTCATCAGTATGTATTAGCATATGAAGTTTGATTAATATATCTTGAACTGTTTATTAAAACTGATCTAGTCTAAGACAGTGAGGTCAATATCACAGGAAATATCAAGGAAAAAAAGAGTGAAGCATTGTAAAGGTTTAATTGCTTACATCAGTATGTATCATCATGTGAAGTTTCATTACACAACTTAATATTATGGGTTTTTTAAAAAAAAGCTAAACACTAATTTTTAAAAAAAATTAAGTAAAGGTCAAAGGAAAGTAAAGGTAAACAAGATGTGTTTGTGAAACACTATGCGCCCAGCGGAAACAAAGTTCAAAAAATTATTTTTAGCATATTGGTCACAGTCAAGGTCACAAGGTCCTGACCGTGGTGTATTTGAAAGAACTTAATCAGTGGAGTATGCATCCCAAATATGAAGTCCCTATCTACTATGGTTTAAAAGTTATGGCCAAAAGTGTAAAAAGCTATTTTTAGCATATAGGTCACAGTCAAGGTCATTGACCATGGTGTATTTGAAAGAATTTAATCAGTTGAGTATGCATCCTAAATATGAAGGTCCTATCTCCTATGGTTAAAAAGTTATGGCAAAAAGTGTAAAAAGCTATTTTTAGCATCTAGGTCACGGTCAAGGTCACAAGGTCATTGACCATGGTGTCATTTGAAAGAACTTAATCTGTGGAGTTTGCATCCCAAATATAGGTTTATTTCCCATGGTTCAAAAGTTAAGGCAAAAAGTGTAAAAAGCTATTTTTAGCATATAGGTCACAGTCAAGGTCACAAGATCATTGACCTTGTTGTCAACTGAAAGGGCTTTATTAAACCATCAACTATTAAGGAGTATGCATACCAAATATCAAGTCCCTATCTCCTATGGTTAAAAAGTTATGACAAATAGTGGAAAAATTTTTTAGCATATAGGTCACAGTCAAGGTCACAAGGTCATTGACCTTGATGTCATTTGAAAGGACTTTAATAGTGGGGATGCATCCCAAAAATGAAGTCTCTATCTCTTATTGTTCAAAAGTTATGGCCAAGGTTAAAGTTGACAACAGACAAACAGACAAACAGATAAACAGACAAACAGACAGGACAAAAACAATATATGCCCGGGGTCATATCCGGGGCCCTAAAAAATTTGCCACAGTTGGATAGTTTACATCAGTATATGCATCAGCATATGAACTTTGATAAAATATCTAAAAAAAATTTCTTTGAGCTCGATGGAAAGACAGATGGAAGGGTGGAGGACGGACATGACAAAAACTAATACATGTATTCCTAATCATGGCGTAGCATAAAAAACTTGAATATACATTATATGAGGATGTTTCCATATCAAGATTATACATGCAAATTCAAAGAATTGTGGTCCTTTGCTTTCTGTGTTTAAGTGAATGGGATGCCATAATTTATGGCAGATTGTGTATCAAATATGCATCCCTATCATATGTCACTTTTTGAAAATTAGGTCAAAGGGGGGGTTTTCATCGCATGCTCGAAATATTTTGTTGCAGGTAAAGTACATGTCAAATATGAAAGACCCATCTCTTTTCAATCAAAAGTTATATATATATATATATAAATATATAATATAATATTTTTGAAAAGTAGGTTAAACTTATAGGTCAAGATCAGAAAGTCAAAAGTCATGAAATTTAAAAAATCTTTTCACATGTAATATACATGTATAATTTAAATGCCATATCTTTTCTCTTTTAAAATGTTTAATTTAAAATGTTATTTTTGGGAAAGTAGGTAAAATTTTGAGGTCAAGGTCTCACTTGGGTTAAAAAATCATAGTACATTTAGAAAGTTTTGTGGTAATGTACATGTGAAATATGAAAGCCCTATCTCATTTATTCAAAAGTTATGATCAAGGTTAAATTTATTGTGACGGATGCACATACTGTCAAAGATGGCCAGACTGACAGACAAATAAGATTTAAGTTCCCCCCCCTTAATTTCCCCCAAAACGGGGGACAATAATGCCCTTGCTGTTCTTTAAAGAAATTTATGATAAAAAATCCCCTGCATATTTCTTAACGCAAATCAATATTGTGTTTTTATGTCATTTAATTGTTTGTTTGTTGTTAAACATCCCCCAGGAATTTTTTACTCAAATGGAGACACCCCCACTTGAAAAATAATAAGGACAAGTCGGATTTGAGGTCAACATTCATTTTAGGAGTTTTCAACCATTAAGACGTAAAGAGACAGGAACTGATCCTTTCCCCCCACCCCATCCCAGACCCCTGTTTATATTCATGACATGTATGCAAACTACTGCTTGTTTTACATTTTTAAAAAAATATGTTAATAGCCTATATACAAATACTTTAATGTGGTCCATCTCTTTGATTGATTTTCATTCCTAATTCTAGGAGGATAGGTTGATGATAAATGTCAAACAATTTATCATTGATGCACTTTTATTTCATTTAATGCAGTCATATTGTGAACATTTCCAGTTAGAATCATTAGGAGAGTGGGGATGACCTCCAGGGGGTTCAAAACCTTTATACCATTAAATTTACATAACATAATAACACAAAAAGCGCAAAATTATGTATGTTCAAATGGAAAAAATTTTCCCCCTATTTAGGAGTCACATGATCATTTGCCATTACTGTTTACAGGGACTGGAAGTGTATTTGAGATCCCCCCCCCCCCAATTTGCAGGCTATAATATAAAAAAGACTTTGGATGCCCTCCACCCCAGAAAACAGACACCACCATAACTTCACCTTTTATTTGCTTCTCAGGAAATTCTGGTCTGCAAGTCCCCCCTCCCTCTCAGAAAAAAATTCTGTATTTTGTAACTGAATGTAACGTCGATAACGGGGATAACTCTTTAGAATGTGAAATTCGTCTTATTGCAGCATCGGATGACCTTTTATCCTTTAAACTTTAACCTAACCAGTTGCATTTTAGACTATTTTACCCAAATCTATACCAAAACTTTTTACCGACTGCCATAGCTCCAACTTCATGAAATATAATCCAATTAAACACAAAATAATTCCAACTGACATACATGCAATGATGTGTACACAACACTACGCCTAGTACTGCACGTGCAGTGCTATAGATCTAAAAATGATAATGGTAAAACTAGTACTTAAGTTAGGTACTACCAAGCCCAATGTGATGAAGTCTTCAGATACATTTACAGTATAAGAACAAATTTAAAATTATTATTTACAAAAGATGTTTTATCTTAACTTTGCCATCTAGGCCTATTTCCAAAAACAGGAAAATAGGGTGTGTTTGCGTGTGTGTGTTGATGGGAGAAGGGTGGGGGTTGACTAAATTGATTGGGTATGTATACATGGTATATGGCAGATTTCAAGGGGTTTCTGCCTAATCAAGTATAAAAAAGTTTGTACATTTTGGAAAAAATCATCAAAAACGCTTTAAACTAATTTGAATAATATTTGTTGTTGATCTATATGACAAAATAGATTTAAAAAGTTCCAATTATGGGCCAAAAATTTACCCCCCCCCCCTGTTTCAAACCTAATTTACATCATTAATTGAATTCTGTTGTTTAATTTCAGACTGGTAATGAATTATGAATATGAAATACATGTACCTATAAGTAGGCCCCTGGGTCCAGTTCACTTGAGAATATTATGCTCAATTTGATGAGTACATGGAGGCCCCATTATGTAAATTATTAAATTATATTGACTTTTTCTTTTGGTAAAGCCTAATTTTAGAGGAGTGTGCATTTAGAGGCAAACACCTTAGTGCGGGTATTACTGTCTCATGACAGCATCTAGTTTTAAATTCAATCCAACAAAATTCATTTAAGTCATAAGTCATTCAATATTTCAAACAATACAAAAAATTTTCAGAAATTTTCCAATAAAATGTTTTGAAAACAATTAAATAATCACCAAAAAAAATACATGTATTCACTCCATTACTTTTATACAAACAAACAATAACATTCTATGCATGACAGCCAGCGGTGTGTGCGCTGGACGCTGTATTTTATTAACAGTACATCAATATACATATATGAACACGGACATTGTGTATGAGAAATAAAAACATCAAAATCCCCCAAAACTGCTGCATCTATTATAATTCTAAAATATTCTTTGTGATAAACATAAAAAACCCGGGCCGGCCAGGAAAAACTGAGATAAAAATAATTTTTTAAAAACTCTAGAAACCTGTGTCCGTTGCCAAGTGCCGCTGGATGCAAAAAATGTTGCGACGGACCTCAAAACCCTACCAATAAAACCCTAAAAAAAAATCAAATATATGTATATAAATATATTCACTTTTACCCTTTATACAAAAATTTTAAAAAAAAAAAAATTAGCTGTTGCTCGCTTAAGTCGGCGGCTAGAAGTGACCAACCTCTAAAAACCAGTTCTCTACTACACCTCAAAATCAATTTCTATTGGTCACTCTCTGACCAATCCACACAACATGCGTATAAATATCTTGTCATTAATACAACATTTCCCCGCTATACTAGCGAAACGCGGGAAAATATCAATACATGTATATCCATCCTAAAAAAAATTCAATACACCGCCGTCTTTTGAAAATCCAAACGCAATTCCCCATGTGGACTGATTGTAAAAGTCTTGATGTTATGCACACATCCTATGCATACATCGATAAATGCTTGCTGCACTTGAATTTTAGTATAGTTTCAAGCCAAATTCAACGCATACCATACGATTTATCGTGAAGTCCCGGGGAAAAAGACCTCAAATATATCAAATGAATTCGACACAGTTATACATAGAAGTATATTCATCATCCAATATCAAAATACACAAAATACACATTCCTGTGAAACATCTTGAATCCCATCTCCAATTCCTTGGCTATGTGCCTCTTTGAAACTCTGTCATTATTGGTACACCGATTAATACCTCATGGTGCTTGAATTAAACGCAAGAAGAATATAACCAATAATACCTGGAAGAAAAAATTTGATGTTAAAAAACTGATAGATACATATATCTTGAAACTCTATATTTTAGTAAATATGTATAGAATCTCTTTTTCTCTCTCTCTCTTAATCTATATAAAAAAAATCAAAGTCATCATCATTGTGGCTAGCAAAACATGCATACTATCATTAAATGATAAAATGAATCAAATTTCCACCATTACGTTCAAAATTTATGAATTGCACTAATCATTCTTTTTTTTTTTTTTTTTAAATTAAGAAAAATATGAATGTGTTTGTATAAACATCCATTTGATAATCAAGTTATGATAACCTTATTTTTCAAAAATCAACATTTACTTTACTATTTTAAAATACTTTCCCATGAAAACAATCTCACCAAATGGCATCAAAACAAATGTAGTTGGATAAACATCCATAAAATCATTTTATGATATAATTTATCAGAAGTTCAAATTCCAATAAAATTTTACTTTTTTTTCATCAGAATTATCAACCTTTACTTTTACTACTTATGTAAAAAACTTTCTACACAAACAAATCTCGCCAAATGGCATCACCACAAATGTGGTTGGATACAAATCCATACATTCATTTTATGATATAATTTATCAAAAAGTTCAATTTCCAATCAAATTTTACTTTATTTTCATCAAATTATCAACCTTTACTTTACTACTTATGCAGAAAAACTTTCTACATAAACAAATCTCGCCAAAAGGGATCATGCACCCAAAAAAGTGGTTGGATACAAATCCATACGTTCATTTTATGATATAATTTATCAAAAAGTTCAAATTCCAACTAAATTTTACTTTATTTTCATCAGAATTATCAACTTTTACTGTATTTATATGTAGAAATACTTTCTACTTTAACCAACTCGCCAAATGGCATCACCACAATACGGTTCAAAAAACATCCATAAATTCATACTATGTGAAAAATTTATCAAATACTTCAACCTCGAATCAAATTTTTTCTTTGATTTCATGAAAATTATAAACTTTTACTTTAATATATACCAAGAAACACTTTCTACAGAAACCAGTCTCACTAAATGGCTTCATCACAAATGTGGTTGGACAAACATCCATAAATTCAAACTCGTAATTTAAAAACCCACTTCTACTTTAACCAACTCGCCAAATGGCAACACCACAAATGTAGTTGGATAAACATCTATAACATAACATCATTTTATGATTAAATGTGCAAAGCATTCGAATTCAATCAATTTCTTTTTCATAGTATCAGCAATATAATGAAAACAATCTTAAATAGATTGCCAAATGACAATACCATATAAATGGTTGGAAATCATTCATTAAAGCATGATATGCTAAATTGTGCCAAAGTTATTCAAATTCAAACCCTACTCAATATTATTTCAAACAGAAATATTAATTTTCATTTGACTATTTTTGTACTTCTCATTGTCTACTGAAATCAATCCCGCCAAAAACCAAACACCATAGATGCGTTATGATAAACATCCATAAAATATTTTATGCTAAGCTGGGTTGAAAAATTCCCCCAAATTCTATTTTTGTTTTAAATTCAAAAATAACAGCTTTTTAAAAAGCTACAGTATCATAAAAATCACTTTCCAGTGAAAACTAATTTCAATAAAAGTAAATATCCAAAAATTTTTCCAATTAATAAAAATTCCTTAAATCATTTCATTATAAAATGAAATATATCAACATTATCAAAATTCAAATCTCCCAAACCTACCAATCACGGAAATTGTGCAAAACAGCTTATGAAATTAATATTGAAAAAATTTAATTCAATTTTGGTGAATCATTTTTAAAATTAGAATTCATTAAAAATTTCCTTTTTACTCGAAAACAAAACCGAAAAAAATTCAGTTTCTGTTATCAAAACTTTATAGAATTGAAACTAAATACTTAGATCTCTTTTTCTAGATAACTCAATCAAGCCAATTAACAACACTGCAAATACTGCAGAATTATCATTCCTATAAATATTTTATACCATCTTGATCTTTTTTTTTTTTTTTTTTTTTTTTAATTAATAATCAATTGATAAATTTCAATTCTAAGTAGATAATTGAAATGAGCCCTTAGTTTAACTACAATGAAAATCAAAATGCAAATATTCTAAACCTTTAATTCTCTTTCACAAAGCCGTACCTGTCCTGCATTAATCATAAGACAAGTAGAACTCGTTTTCTTCTATAAAAATTATATGTCATTAAATATATACTTGGTTAATAGATACCAAACAAAAAACATCTATGCCCCATACTCTACTATAAGAATTCATGATTGAAGGCTCTAAAAAAAATCAAAAAACGAATTATTATACTAAAAATCAGAATTAAATGCTTCTCTTTTTCCCTTATGATGGAGTCCGCATTAAATTTAACTTTTAATTGGCTTAAAAAGCAAAGAAAAAATCTACCGTACTTTTCTGGAGATCTTAAAATCACCTTCTTCATTATACTCATCGTGAACCCAACCCCAACATGTAACCACGTATTTGTTTTGCTTTTCAGAAACACCAGTTTTCTTCCTATAACAAATCTATCTTTCTACAAAACAAAATATCTATTTCTGGAAATAACTTCTATACTGACTAGAATTAACGAATCTCATAATTTAATACAATCATGTATTTGTTTTCAATTACTCTGTTACAAACCTTGTTATCACTAATTTATTACTTATTCAAAAACTGATCAATTGTATTCTCAAATGAATACTTATCTTAAAAAAACAAGATCTAAGATGGCTTTTCTTTGATGACCTCGTTTTCCACACTGTCAAATTTTCTCCCAACTCTATTTTCTGTGATTTCATATCATCTACAATGGCTAAACATGTCGATGAACCACGCCCTACGCCACTCCGTTCTGCATCTGAGATTTAAACTTTATCGTGCTCTACGTGTCGTCCTAAACTGGTATTTAAACCACTATTCACCTCTTATATAGCCTTGCTAACAACCCGGTTCTAAAGAACCACGTGATATACACCAGGTATTCGAATGAAAACCTTGAAATTGAAAAAGTAATTCATTATCACACCAAGTAGAAATTGATTTCTGCTAATTTTTTCCCCCGAAAGAAATCATTTTTTCTTATGTCTAGTTCCTTTGTATTTTGTTCACAGCGAAAGCAATATGTGTAAAAGGTAAGAAAAGAAATTAGTTTTCCCTGTTTCTGTAACTATACTCATTGTTATAATCTTAGTATGGATAATTAAGCTAATTTTTTTTGTTCTTTCTTCTTTTTTTTTTTTTAAAGTTTTGATAGTGCTGTAAGAATGGGATGATATTTTTTACTCTGTAAAGGTACCGGTATATGCTTGTGAATATTGACTTAATAAATAACTAAAAGTAGAAGATTAACTAAATTATCATGTTTCTGTTCGGGAAAAGCAGTTTATGTCTAGGTAGTAGGAAAAGTTCTTAAATATTTTGAATTCAATAGGGGAAAAACATTTGAAATACTTTGACCTTTGATAGTTGTTCTTATGAATTCATAATAATTGTATTCTCTAAAGGTTTAACAGGTAGTAAATTAATTTTTGTTTCCCATCGATCAAAATTTTGCGCTTTGATTTTTATATGTGTCTTGAGAGATAAGAAGAATGTCACAAAACTACAAAACATTTTTTTTTTTGGTTTGATTTTCTACAAGAAGATTAACATCATCTTATTAAATTCATAGGTGCTTTTAAACTTTATGAAATAATCAATTATATTTTTTATCCTGATATCGTATTTTCCCCTTTTTTTGTAAGAGTAACAGATACAGATTTCACCGTCAATTCAATAACATTCTCATGATTTCCTCTTTTCTGATATTAGTCTGTTCTCCCGGATATACTGGACCGAATTTCGCAGATATGTCCATATCCTAATTATGGCTAGAGTGTCAGGGAAGGTGTGATTGTGATGGGGACTGTGACATTACTACAGGATGTTATGACATTCTGGAAAAAAACACTCCGATAAAAATAGTAAACATGACAATAACATTAAAAAACCCAAAAATTTTCCTCCTGTTTTATTCCTCCTCGTTAATATGTAATATTCCTTGGAAAGCACAGGGTTTTATGAATTCAGAATGACGAGATAATTTCATTTCATTTCATTTTATTCAGGTAAAAATATCACAAATGTCATGATTAACAAATTAAAACATTACTGACTAGCATACTACTAGAAAAAGAAATACACACACATTATCTCAGCACCATGCTAATTAAAGAAGATCAATTTAACATATATATGTAATTATTATTAAATACATTGCATGACATACAGTTGATAGATATTATAAGGATAGCCCATAAAAGCCTTATTAAAAAGCTTATTTCCAATGGGGGCCCAAAAAAAGCCATGTTAGTAAACAAAAAATAACAAAATTACATAAACATTGGAATTTAGGCAGGTCTTTTATAGTGCATTATAGAAAAAAAATGAAGACTCTTTTCCCCTTTTTTCTTTGGTATAATAAAAATTCTTATTTGTTGCACTTCTTGTGATATTATTATTTAAAACAAAATGTTCATGGAGGTAAGCTGGTGCATTACCATGATATATATTAAAAACATGATTTAATCTTAATTGTTTAGCTCTTTCCTCCACTCTTAACATATTTAGAGAGTTTAACATTTTGTTAGAAATACTCTCTCTAGGACTAAGGTTTAAAAGGAACCGTACTACTTTGTTCTGGGTTACTTGTAATCTGTGTTTCAGTTGCTTGTTTATTCCACAATACCAAGACGAACTGGCATAGTCAAAATAACATTGTATAAGGCAGAACATAGGGTCTTTCTAAATATGTACTAAGACAGGATGCATTTCTATATAAAAACTTAAGTCTAGCATTAACTTTTTGTATGATACTTAAAACAATATTTTCACATAAAAGAAACTTGTCAATACAGATTCCTAAATATTTAACACTGTCAGAACCTTTGATAATATGACCATTACACACAATTTTAAAATCTGTGATACTTTTTAGCTTTCTTGGAGGACCAAATAAAATAGATTCTGTCTTACCTAAATGGAGTGACAATCTATTGTCAACTAACCAAGAAGAACATTTGTCAAGAACAATGCCCAGTTTTTGAGCAATAATAACAGGATCTCTGTGTGCAAAAAAAAGGGCACTGTCACCCGCATATAAAATTAATTTACAGTCATTATCAATACCGACAGTCATATCGTTGACATATATTAAAAATAAAAGAGGTCCTAAGATGCTGCCTTGAGGAACACCACAATTTACAGTTTAAATCTGAAGAAGTATTGTTGACATGAACTTGTTGTTGTCTACAAGACAAAAAATTTGAACCACTCATAAAAATCCTTAAACTTTTAACTTATCACATAAAATTGTATGATCAACAGTGTCAAAAGCTTTTTGCAAATCCAACATTACCATACCTGTAAAAAGCCCTTTGGATGTATTACTTTAATCAAATCTAACATATGTATTAAACAAGTATTGTTGAAAATTTGTTTCTAAAACCTGATTGATAAAAAACAACAAGTGATTATTGTTTAAAAAATCTAAAAGTTGAACATGGACACATTTTTCCAAAATCTTTGAAACTATACATAAATATGACTGGCCTATAATTTCCCACTTCAAGGGAGTTTCCTTTCTTTAACAGAGGCTTGACTTTGCCATTTTAAAATCATCTGGTACAATACCGGTTGTTATAGATTTGTTTACAATGGACATTATAGGTTCTTTAATATAAAAAGCACTATCTTTTTAAAAAACCCTTTCTGGTATATTATCTAAAATAAAATACTCTCTTGAAAAAAAAATTAAAAAAATATTTTTTTTTATATTATTGATCACTTGATTTAAGTTAAGAGAAATTATTAAAATTTCAGCTCAGAAAAGATTCTTAAATGACTTTTGTAATTGTGTGTCTTCTGTAAATGAGTATATTGTGAGAAAAAACAATTTAGGAGAATCAACAATTTATTAGCATTGTGATAAAGCATATTTTTTGTCTTCAAAACTATATAGTTTCTATATGAATCTAACACAAGGTTACTTTAGTGATCCTTGTGCATAGATGTGTATTTCCAAATTATGGGAAATACTGTCAGCAAGTGTGTCAGTGTAAACAGTCTGATTGTGATCATGTAACCGGATGTAGACAAATTCAAGGTAAGAATCAATTTATATAATTTGTATTTTTTTTTTAAATCTCGGATTAAATTCTAATTTGTAAATTACATTGTTGCGCTTTCCACCTCGGGAGAGAGAGTGGGGCAACTGTGGGGCTTTCCACTCTCGTATGTCAACTTTATGAATAATTAAGTCAGGATAAAAAATTCAATAAATAAAATCTATTGCACTATGTACAATTTAATATAAGTATTGTTATAATAAAAGTCACAATATCTGACACCTTTAAAGTAAAGTCACTCCCACAGCCCGTGGGAAAAAACCCCCAAAATATTTATAAAATTTACTATTGAAATAGAATATACTTTCTTTAATTTAATATATACTTTATTTTAAAATATAATCCCTATATAGTTTTATTAATAAAATGTTACTCCCATAAATTCTCCAATACGTTTTTCCGTCGATGGGTCTCCGACTTACTTATATCTCAGCGTCTCTTTTTAATATAACTTGACTAATATAATTACCCATCTGGTAGCATTGGGTTGTCCCCAAACTTACTATGAGGAAAGCAGTACCAAAGAAAATAATTAGAGGCTTCTTTACCAACCTCCCCCTTTTTCCTCTTAGCAGACGAATTTTTTGCTTCTTTATATACCTTTACTGTACCCACCTGTAACCTCAATTAGCCAATCGCTGACCCTACGCCACTTCCGGTATAAACAAATCAGGGAAGTGCACACAGAGAAGTTATCATTACTAACCATACCTAAATACGATAAGCACAAGTAGATATTATGTTATTAAGTTGATTTAAACAATGACAATACAATGTTCAAAGACAAAACGTGATAATTGACTTCAAACATGCTATCGAGATCGAGTACGGGTCGAAATACAGTGAACCCGACTCCAAAATAATATTATACGATTGACAGCATATAATCAATATCTTTTACAATTATTTACCAATTATTTAATGACAAACAATCATGTACATATTATCACGCTGTAAACATCAGTATACATCGCGAGTGATTCATTAAATACACAAAAGTGACATAATGAATTTCGTAACATAGCCCCCTCTGAAAAAACATTCGTCCCGAATGCAACTGGACTTGGGTCTACTGAAAACATCACTTGCAGCTATACATAAGTAAGTATAATCAATATAACAACAATGCAACGAAATTGTACAATGACATGGATGCATGAAATGACAAGAAATAGCATTATTGGAAAATGGTAATCAGTAAAATCGCACTTAACTCAAATTCATATATACATAACAATGATAATGCTACATGCAATTATTATATTTAAAAAGTTCATTTACCTTTATCCCAAACTTCTTGATATTTATAACTACAACAAATACAAAAATCAACTCGAAGCTAGTGGGCTTTATAATATTAATAACGCTCCTATCATCAAAACACTTGACCAATGAATGATTATTTAAACAAGGACATACATTCAACAAAATAATATTTTAACTTTATTATAGCAATTTACAATTATTTTTCTAAAACACTCTTTATGCCCAAGGATCATAACAAACCTTTGGCTCCCAATAACCAAACTAGGTATCTAGTCTATAAAACGCACCTCAATATGAATCTTCCTTATTGTCTTGGCGTCACTGATTAGTTGGCGGTTGATGTTTTGGCTCCATCTCTCAGGTAATGAAGTATTATTTCAAAATATGTTGAGTCCGGTCCATGAAGTACACGTTAATGTCCCTGGTCATGAATAATAAAGTTGTGATATGGTGGGGTCCTCCCCTCATCCTAGCAAACAATTGATAAGGAATGGTCTCACATGGCAATCGTGGTTACAAACAACTCCCCCATCGTCTAGACCGACACGTTCCTTCGACACTAAGGATGAGGGTAGCGCGCTACTGCAAGGAGACGTCTGAATGGAAGCGCCCTGTTTGTCGAATTTTCTCTCAGGGTTGATACTGGATGTTGAAGTAGCTGGTGGTTCAGCAATTGACACATCCGAGTCAGAAGATCTTCATCTGATGAATCGCTCAAGGTATCGCCAAACTTACCCTCTTTTCCGACAACATCCCAAACATCAATAATGGGCATAATATCACTGCATAAGATTATTTACTAAAATTTCTGACAAAATGATGAGCTATTTAATATTCGCTAAGCTATATATATTTCGAAGCAGACCCAATATTACTAGTTGGGTTTATTAATTCCTTTGCTTCAACAGATTATAGTGAACAACTTCAAAAGATTATAGTGAACAACTTTGGGTTTGCTTTTTGTTGTTCTTCTAATTTTTTATATGACATCATTGATTCTTTTAGAATTAAATAAGGTCCTAACCAATGACATTGGAGCTTTGGTGATCCCATCAGGGGCGGATACAGGATTTGTGGTT
Source organism: Saccostrea cuccullata (assembly GCF_032062105.1). Taxonomy (NCBI): domain Eukaryota; kingdom Metazoa; phylum Mollusca; class Bivalvia; order Ostreida; family Ostreidae; genus Saccostrea; species Saccostrea cuccullata. The sequence goes on along the minus strand of NW_026928806.1, from coordinate 1,929 downwards.
AGGGGGGGGGGGTGGATAACTTTGTTGAGGCAGGGGTCTGGGGGGGCCGTAAGGCCCCCAGTGGTCCGGGCGAAGCCCTGGTGGGGGCCCAGGGGGCGAAGGCCCCGGAAGCTCCTGGGTTTTCGTGTATTTTAGAGTAAAACCAGGCACTATAATAGTGCATATTTTTCAATTTTTTTTGTTACAAGTGGCATATAGGTTCGGATGTTTGAATGATAATATTGTATTGAATGTTTCTCGTTCTCATTGTATTGTAACACATGCCACCTTTAAACGATTTAGCTACTTAGTACCAATAGTGGTTGGGGGATGTACCAAAGTACCCCGTTTTTAATACTATTTAAATTTTAACTTTGAATGGGGGGACCGGGGGGCGCCCCCCCCGGAAGCTCCTGGATTTTTGTGTATTTTAAGAGTAAAACCAGGCAGAATAACAGTGGTTTGGTTGGTTTTGTACCAAAATGTGGCATTATAAATATTAGTCACATCATACTTTGAAAATTTTAGGGGGGGCGTGCGCCCCCCACCCCCCCTTAAATCCGCCAGTGCCCATTTCTTTAATTTATGGGCATAGTGCAATACAAGATTTCCCTCCTTGTAACCTTGAAATTTTATCTTGAGTTGTTTTCCCCTTTAAACATTTTTTCTGTAGCTAAACTCATTTTATCCCTAGCAAACTGATGTATTTATCCATAGTTAAACAATTTGTAAGCATTTTCTGACATTTCTAATGTAATTTCAGGTTGTAGCCTTCCTAATATAAATCGCTGGGGAAAACATGCCTTAAACATCATCTCACATGGACTCACACCAAATGACTCTGCTGGGCTACCTATTAGCTAACATGAGCAAGGGTAAATGTTTTTCCTAATCTTTTTGATTTTGAGATACAAATGATGCTAACATATTTTCTATTGTTCTGTTTGCCCGCTCTACCAACCCATCTGACTGAGGTCTATATGGTGAGGTTCAGGTTTTTCAATGCCTAATATCCAAAACATTCCCTAAACACATCTGACTCAAATGACCTTCCCTGATTGCTATGGATCTGCATGGTGTCCCAAAAATACTAACTAGTCTATCAATTAACTTTTGAGATATATGATGGTTTTCTGGTTACGTATGGGTACCACATCCACCCATTTGAAAATAATCGCCCATCATTAAGATGTACAGATTTCCCTTATTGAATTTGGGCAGTGGTCCTATAATGTCAATTGCTACCCTTTCTAAAGGAGCACCAACCATATTTTTGAAATGGGGCCATTCTTCTCCTATTAGGGCATTTTCTAAATTCACAAAGTCGTACGTTACACAGCAATGTTTTGTATAAGTACTCATTTGGTATAAAAAATCTTTCCCTTTCTTTTAAAAAGGGTTTTCTTAATACTTAAGTGACCTTCTTTAGTACTTTTTGTAACAGGGGAAAACTTCTCCCACTAAAGCTTTTGGGATCACTAAACAATAATTTCTCGTGGACATAGTTGGTAATTGTCTGTTTTAATGACTATACCAATCCAGAAAAGAAATTTCACTTAAATCGCAAGTAAGTTAAGGCAACTATAGAAATTTCTATGCAGTTGACTAATCAAAACCAATAAGGTCTGAAATTATTGCACAGAAAAAGTTGAAACTTGTTTTCTTATTATGGTACACACGACATGCCCTAGCCAGTGCACATTATGACGCCACATCATGACGTCATAGGCCTGTATACACAAGTTTATAAGGAACATTAACAAAATACTTCGGCGCAAGGGCATACTCAACTTTTTTTTGAGAAAGAAGGTATTAGTAGACGCAGAAAATTACAAGAATTTATTATATTGGTGCACAAATGTCGACAGTGCAATTGTATATTTATTATTAAAAAGATTTAAGTTGAAACTGGGTGAAAAATCACTGTCCGGTTAAGTTTCCTAAAACAAA
>NW_026928805.1:0-36445 GCF_032062105.1 Saccostrea cuccullata | reverse complement strand
CGTGAGGCAAGAAATATTGATAACGGCAAATATCAGGACTTAAGACTTTGTATCCATCAACGAAATGTCTTTGAAATAACTTGAAAGTATTTGTTAACTATGTACATTTTATTTTCATACATCGAAATAAGTCTACTTTCAGTATTTTGACTCTGCAAAAATCGCCGCTAGGGTCCCTGTGTGTTTACACAGACCAGCAGCAATAGCCTGTGGCTATAAATAGCCACCGTCTAAAAATGAATCTAAATAAGATACCAAGTACCCGGTATTTGTACCAAGTAAATTCTTATTAACTCATAAATTCACTGATATAAAACATTTAAAAGTACAAGAAGTATGATGAGAAACCTGAGGCTATAAATAATTAAGAGTTCTTATCATTCAGATTTTTGTCATATTTGATTAAAAATAGGGAAAAATATAAAAATGATAGAGGAAATTCGGACTGTAATAATTTTCACGTTTATGGAGGAACTCTGTTCTATTGCTATAATATTTCATTATTAAAGAGTTTTATTGCTTGTAATATTTTGTGAGTGAAGAAAAAGATGGTCATAGTGTGAAAAATTGAGGTATTTCCCGAGAAATACTCAGGGGCCACTAGCATGAAAACAAGGTCATTGACCTAGTTATTTGAAATTGAAATTTAACACAAGAATCATAGGAGTACAATGTGCAGTAGATGTTTTTTCGTTCTTATCAGTGGAATTTTTAGTCATCTGAGGAAAGGTATACCTTAAGTTTAAAGTAATATACGCTACAACGTGCGCTATTTTTAAATACGGCTGGAAATCTATATATTTTGTTTACCAATAAAAGTTACGAAAATGCTATAAATTACACCATTTAAATAAAATTCGTTATAAAGTTATCAAATTATAATTATTTATTATCCTGCAAGGAGAATAATGTCTATTTTTAAGTAAATCCACCACGTGACGCCGTCGCTACTTTTAGATTGATAAACAAACACGGCGTCAAGAAAACGAGGTAAGCCCTTTGAGATACAACTCACTTTTGACATGGATGGCGTGTTACTATTAATATAACTTATCTTTAAATGTAATCAGTATCAACCATCTATACTCTGTTATGACGCATATTAACGTTTTATTAATAATCGTTGTCAAAATGCAACGTGCCTCGTTGTCTATAATTTCCCGTGGACATACGTGTCTATATTTAGACCTACTGTTTACGCACTTCCTTTATCAATATTCATGAAAAGACTGAATTCTTGATTGCAGATATTGCTTTATTGTTCTGTTATTACAACGAGTTTTATAGTTAAATTTTGTGGAAATATTATTTTTTCATTACACTTTATGTGTTTCAAATCATTTAATCATTTTGTTTCACATACAAATCGGCATCCATACGGCGTATATTACTTTAAAAAAAAAACTTCTGTGTAAAACTCCTGATTCATCTACTAAAAACTTTCTAATGTATCTTTATGCTTTCGGTAAGATATGCAATTAAATATATCAAAATATTACTTGTTCTAGCGATAGCAATTGAAATTCCATTTTCCAATGTTTTTGTTATTCTATTTTAGATTCCCTTCCTGAAATAACTTTTAAATCGCAATGGAATGTTCTGCATGCCGTGCTTTATTGATTTCACTGCATTCAGTTAGAAGAGTTCCATTTGTTTACATACAGGTGAGATAGCCATAAGTGACTGTGAACAAAAGTGGAGATCTCGTAATGGATCAAAATACTTGTGATTTAAAGTGTAAATGTCATGACATGACATTGTTGCCAATATATTGTGAGGATTGTGAACGTCCAGTTTGTACCAAATGTCTGACAACTTCTCACTTAAAGCACAACGTATGTGACGCATCTGATTATGTCGTGAAGCAACGGGGTAAATTAATGGCCGCCATGCATGGAGAAGATTCAATGTTTAAAGAACTAAGATCTTGCCTGATAAGTCAACGTAAGACTTTAGAAGAAAGAAAAACTCAACTCTTCGATGAAATCAGTGTTAGAGAAGAGGATATTGTTTCTGTGGTGAGAGAAGTTGGCAAACACTACAAAGGCATTGTATCTGATGCGGTTGTGGAATTGGAAAAAAACATTCAAAACAGTGAGAAAACACTGGAGAATATTTCAAACAATCCGGAACTCAAAACAGAATCAGAAATAGACTGCATCGAACTTTTGCGTAGTTATGGTGATCTACGGAGGCTTCAAGGGGAAATGAAAACTCACCAAAATCCACTGAACTTTACATTTGTAACAGGGAAAAGTATAAGTAGAATAAGCATAGAAGACCTTTTTGGGAATTTTAATGGGGAGATTGACCATATTGATGGATCCGATGAAGACAGACAAATTGAAAAAAAATCACCTATTGATGGCAAAAATGTTCAGAATATTCTTTCTTGTAATAGAACAAAAGAGAATGAAGAAAACAAGACGATACTGCATGAGTATACCTTTACTGTAGATACATTAAAAGACTTAAAAGGAATGGTATTTTTTAAGGAAAAAAGTTTTTTCCACAGTGGTAACAAAATCTTCATAAATGGTGATGCGACGTCTGTTTGTAAAGAACTTCAAGATGTTGGTTGTTTTAGTCGGCTTTCGGCTGGAAAGGGAATTCTTGCGGTAACTAACTATGGACGAACACTGAGGGCTTACATGAATAATGGAGTGTGCATAAAATTATATCAGACGGAATTATCGACTAGTATACTGGCAGTAGAGGAAAATGTTAAAAAGGGTATATCTATGTTACTTGAATGTAAATATCATGAGAACAAACAATGTCAAAAAAGAGTTACTGACACCATCTTAAAAAGAAAGTTATACATCAGGCAGTTAAATGAAAACGGTGAAACTAAGTTGATTTCAAGCCAAAAAGTGGGCGAAAGTGGATGTCCAGATGTCAGCAAATTATGTCTTCTTAAAAACAAAGCAACCCAAGTAGTCATTATATGCAAAAAATCACTTTATGTTTATAATCAGGAGTTGTCTACTTTGTTTGTATACCATGGAGTTTCTCGTGACAATCAATATGTACCATTTACAGCATCCTGTGCATGCTTGGATCCTGAAGACAATATCTTGGTGGCTAATAAAACTGATAATGTCGTTCATATGCTAGATATTAGTGGCAAGTTTTTAAGGATTATCCTTTGGCCAGAAGAAAGCTCACTTACCGCCAGTATTTCTTATCTTTCGGTTGATGAAGACAATTGGCTTTGGTTGTGTTTAAGTGAAACAGAAAAACCTAAACTATTATTCTTTGATTATGATTATTTGAAGAAAACCCAACGAATTCAAAGAGCAGAGTCACTTATCGAAAGTGCAATTCCGGTATGACATTACAAACCAAACAGAAGAAACAAAGTAAAAACTGTTGCAGCATGTTAAGCGCAGCACAGTTAAGGTTACAAATGGAAATATCGACGATTTTTTAAGATACAAAATATACACTTTATAAGGATGGGCGATTCTTTTTAGGACTTCACTGATATCAAAATATGTAAATGTGGTTTAAATCTACATGTTAGGGACATTAAGATTTAATAGTTTGACTTGTCACGTGATGTCGACGTCACAAGATTTTAGCAATTATACTTGCAGTTTAGAGGTCATCTATAAATTCCAATATTGCAAGGGCATAACCAGGTTAAAAATCTTAGTTTAAAATTATAATCCTTTTCAACACTATATGTAGTTTGTAAAAAGTGCTGCGAAACTACATGTATATAGATTCACTTTTTTAATTGCAAAAAATTAATTTGTTGGACGGCAGGTTGAATATTTTGCTGGTCAACTATATTAAATATAGCTATAAATTATTTATTTGCAAGATTTCATGAGGTTGGCATCACTTTTCAAATATCTTAATGCTTCTGAGCAATTTAGACAGATAATTAAAACATAATAGACTTTACTGTAGAATAGATTCTTACCGGGACACACACAGGGATTTAGAAATATTACTATCTGTTATTGACATCTTACCAGTTTGACGGCTAGGCTAAGAGTGCCCGATGTTAGTGCGTGAAAGCGGGAATTTGGTGAATGGGATAAAGTCATGTGACTGTCCGTCAAGTGTCTTAAGATAACTACCTCATTCACACAAAGTCTTTCATACCACATTCTCACATATACGCAGCGCAAGTATAGTATGGCATTAAATAATACATAACCCTGGTTACATACTCCCCCTCTTCGTTGAAATGGCTCCTGACATTTCCAAAGAAGTATGTATAATAATAGTAACCATGAAATATGAATAAAAACCAATTTACCTGATACAACTCATCACACTGAAATCAAGTAATTCAATTAAAACCTCATCAATGACCATCAAACTTCAAACGCCAACAAATCACATAATACACAAATGTACCAATCAATGTAGGAATACCTGACCAATGAATTCCTCCATATGACACATAAGTCATGAAACTATTTACACCTCAATACACCTCATTAAAGTTTTACAACTTATAAGAGCTAATCCCATAAACACTAGACACAAACTTAATGTCAAAGTTATGATATACAATGAGTTTAAGGATTAGGGGAATAATGAATATGGTCATTATTATAATATATATATATTTTTTTAAGTTTTACATGTATTTTAATTTATTAAAATCCTGGGCAAACTGCATCATAAAAACATTTCGGCATAAAAGCAGTTTTCGGCATAAAAATCGGTTCTCGGCATAAAGCAATATCATAAAAAAAACGTTTACATAATCCATTCCCCATACCGATCTGGGAATTTTTTCATTCTGGTCGACCGTCTCGGCAAAATCGGTAAAGACGACTGTGATTGGTCTGAAATTAACTGACTTTGTGGACTGCTCACAGAAGCTCTTGAACTACTGCTGTCTGACACACTGGTGTAAGTTGACTGATGGGAGATCTCACACTCTGAAATAAAGGACTTGAATTCTGAAATGAAGAAGAAATATTTGGATTAGTACCACCTGATCCACTAGAAACTTTAGATCTTGATACACTGTGTTGATCTGATGATTCTTCGCTGAACTCAACTCTATTTCTGGGTATCCTTGATTTCACTTCAATTGTGACTTCATCGTCCGAACTCTCAGAATCGGACTCCGGTAGTTCATCAGAATTCCTATGCTTCTTGTTCCTTCTTGTCACAGGTGTCCTATTAACAACAGATTCATCACTGTCACATGCTGGTATCTGGTTGAATGGTAACAGCATATTTCTGTGCAGTGTCTTTGTGGCTCGTCCTGATGTACTCTTCACTCTGAAAACAGGGATCTCGGGATTGGGAATTTCTGTGATAACATAAACTTCTGAATCCCATCTGTCTGCTAGTTTATTCTTTCCCTTTAATCCTACTTTCCGCACAAGGACTCTGTCTCCAATCTCCAGCTTACAGAACCTTACTCTCTGGTCATACTTATTCTTGTTTTTGTCAGATATTCTCCTAGCTTCTTGAGAGGCATGTCTATATGCTGACACCATCCTGTCCTTAAGTTTCTCAACATAACCATGGTGATCTCCTCTCTCATGCTCTAAGTCCATACCAAAGAATACATCTCAGGGGAGCTTAGGATGCCAACCAAACATCAGGTAGTGCGGAGTGTATCCCGTTGCATCATTTCTGGTCACATTGTAGGCTTGAACGAGTGGAGCAACATGGGAATTCCAGTCTGACTTCTGCTTATTGCTGAGTGTTGAGAGCATCTTTATAAGCGTCTGGTTGAATCTCTCAGCTGAACCATTTCCCATCGGGTGGTATGGCGTAGTCCTTGTTTTCTTTATTCCCAGGAGTTTGCAGAGCTCTTGGATTACTTTCGACTCAAAGTTACTTCCCTGGTCACTGTGTAATTTCTCAGGAAAGCTGTAATGTAGGAAGAAGTTATCAAATAAAGCTTTAGCTGTAGTATGAGCAGTTTGATTTTTACATGGAATGGCTTGAGCGAATCTAGTAAAGTGATCCGTAATGACTAAAATACTCTCAAAGCCTCCCTTGGATTGTTCTAAACTCAGAAAATCAATGCAAACTAACTCCATGGGTCTTGTCGTCACAATCGGTATAAGTTCTGCTGCAGGTCTCACAAGTGTTTTACTACATATGCATCTATTACAGGTCTCTACCTTCCTAGTGATGTCATTCTCCATGCCTGGCCAATAAAATCTCTGTCTGGCTAACCAAAGGGTCTTATCCTTTCCTGGATGGCCTACATCATCATGAATTCCCTGTAATGCAACTGATCTAAAACTCGCTGGCACAACTAACTGCAAAGATCTTTTACCATCCTGGAAAGCGGTTTTACAAAGAACTCCATCTACCACTTGCAGCTTATTCAAGATTCTTATATACCTCTGTACATCTGGAGATTCTTTCCGTATATTTCCTCCCCTGGGTCGGAAATCGCTTTTCAGGATCTGTAGAACTCTGTTGATGGCTTGATCCCTGGATTGTTCTTCTATCGAGTCATGACTGCTGAGTGTGTCACAGAGGAAAATCTCCTCATCGGCCGCTTGAGGGGCATCTTCCTCGGAAACACTCTGGCAACATGGTATCTGTACTGAAGCAGCATTACAAAGAGCCTTAACTGTGTCCTTAAAAACAACTGGTTTCCTGGATAGACTATCAGCATCTGTATTTAAGTTTCCACTCCTGTATGAAATCTGGAAGTTGTAATTAGTAAGGCTGGCTACCCATCTCTGACTTGTTGCATCAAGCTTGGCCTTGGTGAATATGTACGTAAGTGGATTATTGTCCGTTATCACTTCAAACTGATTTCCGTACAAGTAGTCGTGTAGCTTGTCACAAACCGCCCACTTAAGCGCCAAGAACTCTAGCTTATGTGCAGGGTAGTTCTTCTCACTGGGTCTCAGTCCTCTGCTTGCGTACGCTATCACCCTCTTTTGACCTCCTTGCACTTGATACAGGATTGCTCCTAGGCCTTTGGAACTGGCATCAGTATGTAGTATAAAAGGCTTGTTGTATTCTGCATATCCTAAGACAGGTGGTGTTGTCAATTTTTCCTTGATGTCCCGGAAAGCCTTTTCCTCTGTTTCTGTCCAAATCCACGGTACTGGTTTCTTCTTGGAGTTTGGTTTATTGAGTTCCTTCTGCTTTTTACCAGATTTGGTCTCATGGCCTTTCAACAAGTTGTTCAATGGAGCAATGATATTGGCAAAGTTCTTCACAAAGTTTGCCGGTAGTAGCCAATGAACCCCAAAAACTGTCTCAGCTCCTTAACATTGGTAGGTGTTGGCCATTCCGCAACAGCAGCAACTTTTTCTGGGTCTGTGGAAATTCCTGACTCTAAAATGATATGTCCAAGATATGTAACAGACTGTTTGAAAAATTCACATTTTGAAGGTTTAAGTTTTAAGCCATGTTCTTCTAATCTCTGAAACACTCTTTCTAAACATTTACAATGTTCTTCGAAAGTTTTGGAAAAAATCAAAATATCGTCAAGAAAAATCAAACACTCTTTGAGATGAATTTCACCCATGCATTTCTCCATAAGTCTTTGAAACGTTGCTGGAGCATTTGTTAAGCCAAAACACATTCTATTACATTCATAAAATCCAAATTTACCTACTGAAAAAGCTCTTTTGTGTTTGTCCTGTTCCTCTATCTCCACCTGCCAATATCCTGACCGCAAGTCTAATTTACTGAAGTACTTGGCACCACTCAGTGTATCAGTGACATCATCAAAGGGTGATAGCATGTAATAGTCTTTGCGAGTCTTTGAATTCAAAACACACATATCGATACAGAATCGAAAAGAACCATCTGTTTTTCTAACTAAGACTACATTAGAACTATAGTTACTGTGGGATTCTCTTATCACACCTGCCTGTAGCATTTCTTTGATATGCTGTCTCACTTCATCATACATACCAGGAGGTATTCTCCTGTAAGGTAACTTAAATGGATTCTCATCTTCAGGTTTGATACTATGTTTCACCAAGTCTGTCTTCCCTAGATCCAATGGACCTCTGGAGAAAACATGACTGTACTTTGTCAGTAATTGGTTTACAGTTTTATACCGTAGTTCTGATAATGAAGTCTTATCTACTTTCACACCCAACTCTATGGGACTCACATTATCTGACTGAGAGTTATTCCCCTTTAGGGTACATCCACTTTCAATAACTTTTGCCTCCTGTAGAGAACAAAGTATTGAATTGGGTCTCAGAGTAATAGGTTTAGCTGAAATATTGCACAACTTGACTCTGATTTTGGGTTTGTCAGTATTTTGTGACAAAGTGACAACTCTCGGACACACTGCATAACTGTCATTATACTCTGAGAATTCTCAGTCACTAAAGTAGAAATATTTCTGTCTACACCTCTTGCTATACCATTGACAACAAGCGACTGATATGGTTCTATAGTAATGTTTTTCTTGGCTGTTGCCTTGACACAAAATGACTTGCACTGTGTACTGTCAATAGCCAATTGCCATGCATCAGGTAACTGACAAGACACATGCGAGTAATAATCCCTACAAATTCTCAAAATATTTGTTCCAACAAAAACAGGACAGTGTCTGTTGAACTCTGTATCTGGTACTATCCCGATTGGAACAAATAGTTCAATATCAAGTAACTTGATTGTACACTCAGTGTAACCTTTGTACTGCAGAACTGAACCATCTGCTACAGATACTTGCAGTCCAAGGGTAGACAACTCTTTTAACTCTGGTTTGTCTAGAAGATTGTTGTACTCTTTTTCAGACAATGTTGTAATCATAGACCCACTGTCTAATAAAGCATTCATAGTCACACCCTGTAACACTATTTCAACTTCATTTGACTCACCAATCATGTCACATTTAATTTGTTGGCCATTACTTCTGAATACACTGGTCTCTCCTCGGCCACTAGTAGAGACCACTAAAAGTTTGGGTCCTGCTTCTCTGCCCCTGAACTATGATACTGTCCCTTGGGCTTACCATATCCTCTATACTGACCTCTCTGATTTCCCCGACTTCCTCTGTAGGAGTTACTACTGTGAGAATTTCCCCTAAAATACTCACCTCTTCCTCGGTTAGTACTCTGTCTTCCTCTGAAGCTACCTCTCCCTCTACTGTAATCTTGTCTAGAGTCAACTTTAGGTGCATCAAGTTTCATCAAAATCTGACTAAACTTATCCTCAATCTTACCCTCTAACTCTGTCTGTAAATTCTGAATTCTCTTGTTGATTCTTTCCTCAGCTTCACTTTCTACTGCTATACCATGTTGATGTAACCTGGGATTTTTATCAACACCTTGACTCACCTTTTCTGAACTCTTTTTGTTGATCATAATTTCTTTCTCAACCCTTCTAATCTCAAGTAAAAGCTGATCATATTTCTTAAGTGTATCGTACTTATGACGCGTTTGTGATTTTAATCGATCAGAACTCAACGAAGTCCAGAATTTATGATGGAGTAAATCATTCTTTGATGATTTGTTCAAATAACCATTGTCAATTGCATTCTGTAACATGCTTTCTAACCTACACCCAAAAGATGTTGCACACTCTCCCTGAAATTGATATGCATTAAAGAACTCTTGCATGATCATAGCATTATTTGACACTTCACCAAATAAAATATTTAGTTTGTCAAGTATTTCTTGTACACTAGCTTTTTCACCAAGAGGAATAAGCATGGTTTTAGCTGTACCCCGCAGAGATCTTCTAATACTCTGAATAATTACTGTCTCCTTTATTTCAGGTTCATTCATTAGACACTGAACCTCATATCGCCATTCTCTATATGTGACATCACCCTTTTGTGGGGGTTCATCTCCAGAAAACTGGGGAATTCTAGGGATTTCAGAATGTGTTACCTCATAAAAATGGGATGTGTTCCCTTCTTGACTTACTTTAAAAGGATTGCTTTGAGGGGGTAAACCACTGAAACTCTTAAATTTAACCTCACCATAGGGGTCACCTTTACCAATGTCAGCTGGTACACTGGGAGGGGGTGGGAATTGGTATGGTTCAGAAGTTTTAGCATTGGGGAACATTAATGGCTTTTGATCTTTACTTACAACAGGAGTACTTGTTTTTGGAACTTCCACCTCTGAAACACATGCAAAGTCCAACTTACTTTCCTCATGCAATGAACCACCCTCATCTTTAGCCTTATCAAGTAACTTCTTGAGTTTTTCAGACACCTTATCTGCCTTCTTAGACTCTTCAACCTTATCTGCCATTTCAGACTCTTCAACTTTGTACACAAGTCAAACAAACTTTCAATAACACTAAAATCTAATGGTCACTCAAATGTATAACTTACAAGTAATAAACTTGATAAAGTACAAGTAACCTGTAATCACCTGTTATATCAATTCATAAAAACGCAGCGCAGATATGCAAAGCTCATGAAAATTTCATTGGCAAGCACACACAAACACTCAGACAAAGTAACACTCATGCACATCTGTCAATAAAGGTCAAGGCTGCCATGTCAGTGCAAAGGTTAGCTGCATGCAAGGGAAGTGCAAAGAAATGATGACCTAATTTCTAATACAAAGATTTTTTTCAACTAATTCCCAGTATAATCAATTTCCAAAAGTACATAAATAAAATTCAATTCCAAAACAGAAAAAATAATCTTTACAACTTTTCACAAAAATCGAAACAAAAATAAACAAATAACCTTACAAGTAAATAAATAGCAGGCCTGAATTAAAAAAAAATTACTTTTATAAACACCAAAGAAAAAAATAAAGTTCAAATGTTAAACAGAATTGAAAATAAACAAATCGAACAAAAAAATTGATCGATCAGCTGTTTACACAATTACAGTTTCCGGTTGTTCTAAATTTAGATCTTAAAATAAACTCGGGAATTCCCTAAGCAAGTGTATGACAAAATGACAGAACAAATTCAATCTATTACAGCACAAATACAGACACGAATACAACACAGGATAATCACATCATATAAGAACAGACAAATGAACACTGAATTACACAGTACCTGAGGCCTCATTGCTTAGTTCCGAGTTTCCTCGCGGATCAACGTTAGTCTCGTTTACCCCAGACTCTCACTCTCGAGACTTAGCTCGAGCGAGAGTCTGGTCTGATTCCTATTAGTCTCGTTTTCCCCAGACTCTCGCTCTCGAGACTTTGTCCGAGCGAGAGTCTGGTCTGATTCCTATTTAATTTTTGTAATTTCAAATCGAGGCTTACCGAGAAATCGGTATGGATTTTCATTGGCTGATACATTCTCGTCGATGCTAAGATAGGTATTCTTTGAAAAGTCAGAGGCTGCGCCTTTACTTTTATCTGGTTTTATAATAAAATACCCTTGTCTGCTTTACAAGGAACAAAAAAACTCACATATCTTTGTTTAAAAAGTAAATTCTCACATGTATTTTCATGGGAGTCGCCATCTTGTTAGCGGTTTAGCGACCTCTACTGGTTACAAAAATTAAATAGGAATCAGACCAGACTCTCGCTCGAGCTAAGTCTCGAGAGTGAGAGTCTGGGGTAAACGAGACTAGATTCCTATTTAATTTTTGTAACCAGTAGAGGTCGCTAAACCGCTAACAAGATGGCGACTCCCATGAAAATATATGTGAGAATTTACTTTTTAAACAAAGATATGTGCGTTTTTTTTGTTCCTTGTAAAGCAGACAAAGGTATTTTATTATAAAACCAGATAAAAGTAAAGGCGCAGCCTCTGACTTTTTAAAGAATACCTATCTTAGCATCGACGAGAATGTATCAGCCAATGAAAATCCATACCGATTTCTCGGTAAGCCTCGATTTGAAATTACAAAAATTAAATAGGAATCAGACCAGACTCTCGCTCGGACAAAGTCTCGAGAGCGAGAGTCTGGGGAAAACGAGACTAGGATCAACGTGGGTTCATGCGGGTCACGTGGTTCGCCGCGCCTTGGGATCCGTGCGAATTCCCGCCATTCGTGAAACGCTGATACACTTTTTCACTCTTTCGTTCCTTGGAAATGACGGAATATAAACGCATAGGCACACAAACACACAGAATCACCTCTTCATTTGGGTTTCTATGGTAGATGCTGGCGTGAAAGTACAAGTCACAGCTCCGGCTCGTCAGCCACGGTCCTCGTCAAGTCCGTCCCCCGGGGATTGAGATTCCAAGGAAATAAAGCTGTGGTGTGATGTCCCGGTTGATTAGAATTGCGTGGGCGCCATTTGTAGCCAGTGGAAGAACATCAGAAATAACAATCTTGTTCAGGTTCAATATAATTTATTAAATGTTGAAATAAGATGTCAAAAACCTGAAATATTACAATTACATACAACATATAGACGACACATAGACAGACATTTAGACAGATAATTAAAACATAATAGACTTTACTTTAGAATAGATTCTTACCGGGACACACACAGGGATTTACAAATTTTACTATCTGTTATTGACATCTAACCAGTTTGACGGCTAGGCTAAGAGTGCCCGATGTTAGTGCGTGAAAGCGGGAATTTGGTGAATGGGATAAAGTCATGTGACTGTCCGTCTTGTGTCTAAAAATAACTACCTCTTTCACACAAAGTCTTTCATACCACATTCTCACATATACGCAGCGCAAGTATAGTATGGCATTAAATACATGTAATACATTTATAACCCTGTTACTTAAAATATTTTTCTCAAATACATGAACTTCTATTTTCAAGTTTTGACCGGTTTTACGATTTTTTCAGTTATTCTACATGTAAGGTTTTAAATAACCGTTTTTTTAACTTTTATCAGTATTTTTTAATATTTGCCCTGAATACGACTCCTTATTGTGATTTAAATGTATAATGTCTTCTTTTTTTTACTTCTGTCCGATATTTTAAATAATCAAAGTACTCAGAAGTACTGAAAGCCGGGCTCATTTATAGGGTAATGAACAAGGACCGTGGTGACAGTTTAAAATCAAGTTCAGACGTTTAGAGGATATGTTACACCCAAAAATATCCCAATGGCATGTATAGTATTAATCAAAGTACTCAGAAGTACAAAGAGCCGGGCTCATTTACAGAGTAGAATGGATTTCTTACATGAATCACGTTTATATTTTGATGAAAAAATTATTTTAAAACTATCAATATAAATTATAAGACACTGACAGTGAGTTTTTCAATCCTAATACCACGGTCCGATTTTGTCAGAATCAGAATTAATCTGGTACCGCAGCTGAATGTAACAAACAGGCCAGTCTGGTTCCCTCTCCTGCTTTACCTCGTATGTGAAGAGAACTACGGTAACACTGATTATCAAAAATCCTTACGCTAATGAACTATGTTTTTTGACTTATGAAGTTTTCAAAGTCATTACTACTAATGTTTATTTTATATAGATAAAACTTTGTTTAATTTTTGTTGCTTTATTTAGCGTCTGTATTATCTCAAAAGCGGTTGAGAGTAAGAACTATATTTTTGCACGTAACTTTAAAATGGCGACTATGGGGTCAACATCCTGCCTTGAACAGGATCACATAAGCCGGTTATTGCTCTTTGAGCAATAAGCCCGGCTAAAAATGCAATTTTTGGTATGCCATACATGACTGCTTCACTGCATTAGGTGTGTTAGGAATCAGACTGCCATTTTAGTGTCTCTGAAGGTTAGTTGATCTCGATCGTGACCATTATGGATGAAAACACTTGGCATTTAATGTGTCAATCTCATGATATGAAACTGTTGTCGATATACTGTGAGGATAGTGGATGTCCGGTATGTACAAAATGTCTGACTACCTCTCACTTAAAACACAACATATGTGATACAGCTGATTATGTCGAGAAACATAGGGGGGGGGGGGCTTATGGAAGCCATGTGTGGTGAAGATTCACTACTTGATGAAATAAAATGTAGCCTGGTGAGTAAAGGTAAAATTTTAGAAGAATAGGAAACCAAAGTCCTTGATCAAATTATCGAAAGAGAAGAAGACATTATCGGGGAAGTTAGAGAAGTTTGTAACCTCTACAAAAGCACTGTATCTTACATTGTTATGGATAGTGAAGAAAACATTCATGCAAGTGAGCATATACTGGAAAACATTTTGAACAAATCAGAATTTAATACAAAAACAGATAGAGACCGCATCATATTGTTGAAATGTTATAGAGAATTACAGAAGCTTCAAAGGGAAATAAAAACTGACGATTTAATAAACGTTACCTTTGATGCTTTAGAATACAGAGGTAAAAAGCACATAGAAGAGTTATTCGGGAATTTGAATAAAGAGTCTGATCACAGTCATGCATCTGATGAAGACAGGCAAATTGAAAGAAAGTCACCCTTTCGAGGCAGAAATGTTGAAAAATGCTTTCTTGTTGTAGAAAGAGAAAGAATGAGGAAAACCAGACCGTATTGTTTGAGTTTAAATTTACTGATGATACAATGAATGACTTCAAGGGATTAATATATTCTGGGGAAAATATTTTTCTTCAATTGGATAACAAGTTCTTCCTTTCTAGTGATGCAAAAACTCTTTGTAAAGAATTTACAAATGTGAGTCACATTTGTAGACTTTCCTCTGGTCTTGGAATTCTGGCTATAACGGACAATGGGGCGATTCTAAGGGTTCTTTTAAATAACGGAAAGTGCATGAAATACTATCAGGCGGAAAAATTGACTCGAATTCTGGCAGTAGAAGAAAATATTGAAATGGGTATCTCTATGCTTCTGGAACAAACAACTTTGGAAACTAAAAGTTATCAAGGAATTTATTTCATTTCTGAAACACGACAATTATATATTCTACAGGTTGATGAAAACGGGCGAACAAAATTGATATCAAATAAAAAAGAAATCGAATTTAAATGTCCGCAAGACATAGAATTTCGTATATGTAAAAACGAGAAGACTCACATAGCAATGATATGCAAAGGATCACTGCACGTCTTTAAAAAAGATTTATCAGTTTTATTTGTGTACAAACAAGGATTACAGAGTGGTCAATATATTAGATTTGAAGCATCTTGTGCCTGTTTGGATCCTGAAGATAATATTTTGGTGACTAATAAAACCGATAATGCGGTTCACATGTTAGATATTGCCGGTAAGTTTTTAAGGATTATACTCTGGCCAGAAGAAACATTACCCAATATTATTTCCATCTCGGTTGATGAAGAAAATTGGATGTTGTTGGGTATTAGCCGAAAAGAAAACTGTAGTAAAATCTTACTTTTTGATTATGAATATTTGAGGCGAACTAAACGAATGCAGAGATCACTTGGCGAGAGGGACGAAAACTTGCTCGATATTTAATTCTATTGTATTATGCGATTTGGATTAACTTGTGATTTGCTTTAAGGGCATTTTTTGTTAATTCTAAAATTTTGAAGGCAATCAAAATGTGTAACATTACAAATTTTAAAGTATTTAACACGGGATATTCCTTAATACGTAGAAATCTGGATTTTTAGGAAAACGTAGACTTTATAGCAATTTTACATAGATTCTATGTGAATGTCAAAACCATGAATTTTCGGGTTTATTATACATAAATATTCTTTTGTACTCTAAGGTAAGTAAATGCATAAATGTAAAACGCTTAACCATTTAGCAATGTTATTGGCTTACATATAAAAGTATATTTTATTTTTTTTATTTTTTTTTTTAAACTTTATTTTCGGGGTTAAGCAAAGTATTCTATTCTTATTTTTTTTACACGACCGATCATCGGTTTTTATCCTCGTAGAATAAATGAAGATAACGAACAGTATTCAAGCTGAGAAGTCCATTAAACAATACAAAATAGGATCAGAGCAGAGGTGGGATCAGATACCATGGAGGAGTGAGCATCCCCTGCCAACCTGTCAGGCCTGCCGTGTACTCCTTGTCATAGTCGGAAAATAATGGAAAATCCCTTGTTAATTCAGTCTGTAAAGAAAGGCCTAACAATTAGTATGAAAAAAACATCAATCAGCATTTGAATCGCTGATGATATTAATTGTATTGTAAGAATTTTTTTATAAACTTAAGTAAAATGTGAAGGCATAGTATGTAGATCACATTTACTGTAAGTATTTTAAGAACGGCGTCATTTTAATATTCACTGGTTATTTTTGAAACATGCTGTCAACACACATGCATTGCAATTTAGTATACTAACCATTATCGTAACCATTAAATCAATTACCACAACTACAAAATGACCTTTATGTAATATTGGTGATCTGACAAAGTTCCATATCCTACCGATCAACCATCCAGATATAACATAATAGGGTTTATCTCATAAGGATAAACCAGGTTATTTAGTGCAGTAATAACTGGTGCATAATTTTAATGGGTAAAGGGCAGTAACTCTCATAAGTAAATCAATTGTAGTTTCCCTGTGGTGTACCCCTTTTTTCTATGTCGTGATCATGCGCAAACTTGTCTTTAATTTGGTGAGCATGCGCGTTTAACTCTTCCTTTTTCTTCATCAACCCTCAGAGCAGAACACACGAAATTTTAGTGTCCGACAAATTTTGTTTAAATCGACATCCATCATTGGCATCGATAAAATAAACTGGAAAGATGTTGCGAGCTCCCAGAAAATCAAAGTCTAAGAGTCCTTATGCCCGTCCTAGCGGTCAAGCTGCTGCAGCCGTTTCCACTGCGGTTAGGACCATGCCACGAACCCAGGCGGCCATTACACGGACTAGGCCTCAAGGTACTACAGCCACGTCAACCGTTTCGACGGCGACGCTTCCCCAGGTTGCTACTATAGCCACCGGTATTCCGGTTAACAGCGTGATGGAACAAGCCATACAGACCCAGCAGGACATGGTTAACGAACAGGGGACTGGGAGCACAGCTAACCCAGGTACAATACACACAGTTGATTCTTTGGCTTTGCCTTTACCATTTATAAGTACAGCTTCCCCCCTAGGTGTTCACGTATCGCAAAGTTTGAAAGAAAAAATATATAACAATGAATTCGTTCATCTCAACAAACTATTATTTCACGACCCCACGTCTACACCTACAAATCAAATAGTTTTTGAGGATGGTGCATTCCAACTTAAACCCAAAACTAAAGAACAAAAAATTGTGAACATATCTCAGTGGGTGGATGCTTTTTTGATTTATGGATCAATTTATTTAGTTAAGCATCCTATTGAAGCATTGTCTTTGTTCAGGTATATGGCAACGATAAAGAGGGGGGCAGATAATATGTATCAGGGTTGGCAAGAATATGACATTCAGTTTCGATTAAAAAAGTCATTCAACTCGGCAATCAGTTGGGCATCTGTGGATGCAGAACTCTGGTTAGTTTATATGCAACCACCAAGTAATAAAGCAGGTGGGAATCAGTTGAGAAATCCTCAAACTAGCTTAGCACCTTCTCGTTTAAAATGCTATAGTTTTAATTTTCAAGGGGTGTGTAATAAATACATGTGTAATTATTTACACCAATGTATTAAATGCAATGGCCTACATCCTATGAAAACTTGTATCAAAGGTAGCCAGTTTCAAACAGCTTCAGTAAATAACAATACTAACAATAATTATTACAGGAACAGTGGAAACCAGTTCCAGAAGGGACAAAAACACTAGTTTACAGGTGGCAAATGACCTTCAGCTCCAGTTATGGGATTTGGGCAGATCACCTATAAATGTATCGCTTTTAGAACAGTTGTTACAAAATTACCCAGACTGTGAGAATGCCAAATGTTTGGCTAATGGTTTTAAATTTGGTTTTAAGTTAAATTACATTGGAGATAGAAAACGGATAGAATATAAAAACATGCTATCGACCCAACAATTTGTAAATGAGATTCTGGTCAAGATAGACAAAGAAATAGAGCTTGGGAGGGTGTTAGGCCCTTTTCCTTACCCTCCCATTTCTTATTTACGTTGTAACCCCATAGGTATCCTTCCAAAGAAACAAGGGGGTTGGCGCATGATCACCAATTTATCTTATCCTATAGGGGATAGTGTAAATGATTATATAGATTCAGAGTTGTGTTCAGTCAATTATTCGACTTTTGATGATGCATTAAAAGTCATTTCGGCCAAAGGTGAGGGGGCATTAATGGCTAAAATGGATGTTTCAAATGCATTTAGGTTGTTACCTATATGTCCTCAAGATTTTTGTTTATTAGGTTTCAAAATTGCAGACTTGTACTACATAGACAAATGTTTGCCCATGGGCTGTTCAATATCTTGCTCATTGTTTGAAAAGTTTTCAACTTTCCTTCATTGGGAAGTGCAGCATAGATCAAATATTGAGAGTATAGTTCACTATTTAGATGATTTTTTATTTGTTGGAGAGAAATCTACAGATGAATGTCAAATATTAATGTGTTGTTTTCAAGAACTCTGTCAAGGGCTGGGGGTTCCATTAGCTGTAGAGAAAACTGAGGGTCCAACTACTCGTATTTGTTTTTTGGGCTTAGGCATTGACACTATAACTCAAACGATTTTTATTCCAGAGGACAAAAGAAGGGAATTGTTGTTAAAGATCCAAAATGTTTTAAGTTGTAAAAAGGTAACGCTCAAGCAGTTACAATCCCTCGTAGGAGCATTGGCCTTTGTAGTTAAGGCATTACCAGCAGGAAGGGCTTTTTCTCGTAGGATTTATGGGGCAATGGAGGGAGTTAAAAAATCGTTTCATTTCATTAGAATAACAAGTGAAATAAGAATGGATTTGCAGATGTGGGTTCAATTTTTGCTCAACTTTAATGGTACCACCCCATTTCCTTCGCAACATTGGCATGACAGTGAATTTTTAGAATTTTTTACAGATAGTTCAGGAGCATATGGCTGTGGGGTAGTATTTGGAAATCATTGGTCTTGTTTATCCTGGCCTACATACTGGTCCTCAGACATAATTAGGGATATAACATTATTGGAGCTGGTTCCCATAGTATTGGGTATTAGTATTTGGTCATCTAAACTTAAAAACCTTAAATTGTTGCTTCATGTAGACAATATGGCTCTAGTGCAGATTATCAATCAAAAAACGTCAAAAAACAAAAGAGTCATGGTGCTGCTACGTTTCTTAGTTCTGAAAACTCTTCAATTTAATATTCAAATTAAAGCGCAACATATAATGGGTGTGAAGAATAATGTGGCTGATGCAATATCTCGATTTCAGTGGTCCAGGTTCAGGCAGCTAGCCCCTTTGGCAGATCGATTTCCCTCTTCGGTACCAGTGCAATTTTGGGAAATTATGGAGAAACTATAAACAAACTTTTACATGATAGCATATCAGAAAATACCGGTAAAGTTTATAAACAAGGACTACAGAGTTTTTATAATTTTAGAGTCAATTGTGAATTTCAGCAAACCTGGCCTCCACCTCTGGACCATATTTTAAATTTCATAGCTTATTTGTCTGAGCAGGGATGTTCTTTTTCTACAGTCAAATGCTACATGTCAGGGATAAGTTTTCTAATTAATTTAAATGGTTGGAACAATCCGTTAGAGACCTTTTTGGTGAAGAAGTTGATGGCAGGGTACAAAAAGTCATCTTTGTCTTGTGATATGCGTCGACCAATCACATTGGCATTGTTGCACAGATTATTAGGCGCAGTTCCGCATTTGGCATTCTCAACGTATGAAGCAGTATTATTTCAGTCATCTTTTGCCTTAGCATTCTTTGCATTGTTAAGAGTAAGTGAAGTTATAGATTTAAGAAGGGATGATATTCAGATTTTAGGCAGTGGAATATCAGTGTTTATAAAAAGTTCAAAAACGGACCAATTAGGCTCTGGGGCTTCAGTTTGGGTACCTAACACGTCAGAATCAGTACTGCTAGTGAATTTGTTGAAGGAGTTTTCCCTGCTGTCTAGCAAAATTGATAGGGATGTGTATTTTGCCCACTTTAACTCAAAGCCATTGACACAGTTTCAGTTTTCTAGCATGTTACATAAATCCTTAAAATTTCTTGATATCAAAACTTCGAATTACAAAACCCACTCATTTCGCATTGGGGGTGCTACTCACTTGTATTTGGAAGGGTTGTCTGAAAGTGAAATTCAACAAAAGGGTAGATGGAAATCAACAGCATATAAATCATACATTCGTCCTTTAAATACTTAGATGCAAGTGTTAAGGTTATTGATAGAAATTATGTAAAATATTTGATTGAAATTGATGCATTGATTTTCTACAGGGGTCATTTGGATTATAGGATCTTCAATTGTACATTGGGCACATAGCTATGCAGTCAAATCTAATGAGTCAGACCTGGGATTAGGCCAAACGAAAATATTGTGGCATGGAATTCGCGGAATGGTATGGGAGCAATTAAACCCAACATTAGACTTTTTATTAGTTAGTAACAGAACTCCAGATATCATTATTATTCACTGTGGGGGGAACAACATTGGTCAACAGCATAACACTTTAAGGGGTATACAAATGATGATAAAGGCCAGTTTAGCAAAAATAAAAGAAAGATTACCAAATTGCATTATTATTTGGTCTCATATCTTGCAACGTAGAAACTGGTCAAATGTAGTAGCTAACACTGAAGGAGAAAAATGTAGGCGGAGAATTAATAGTTCAGTAGCATCTTTTGTATTAAATAAATTAAACGGAGCAGCTATTAAGTACCCAGATATAACTGCAAATCAAAGGAATTTATTCCGTTCAGATGGTGTTCACATGACAGATTTAGGCAATGATTTGTTTATTAATACTGTAAAGGGTGCATTGAAACGATTTTTATCTTGTAAATTTCAGAACAGGACCTTTCCTTGAAATGGTTGTGCTTGTCATGGTTAGGTGTATATCGATATGTGTTGTCATATAATTTGATTGAATTATTTTCAATTTGAACATGAGCGCATCTGTCGCAATTTTTATTATTTTGAATTGGATCATGAGCGCATCTGACGCAATTTTATCATGAGCGCATCTGACGCAATTTTATCATGAGCGCATCTGACGCAAATTTATCATGAGCGCATCTGACGCAACTTTATATCAAATTTTGAATGTTGGTGAATTTCACCTCTTTGTGCGCATTTTGTGCAAATACTTTGATTGTTTTGAATATTTCAATCTGTTGAAGGGGCAAAATTGCCGCCTTGTTTTATGGCGGATGGTACATTCGACTTTGTCATATGTACCATTTGGCATAATTTTGCATAGAATACCGTCTCCGGGGGGTACTGTTGTCTCCAGGCTCCTTGGATCCAGGTGGTATTTCTATTGCTGTCTCATCTATATTTATTCTGCCATATAATTGTAATCGGCGCATATATTTGTGAATTACATATTAAAATGTACATATAATAAAAGGTCATGACAAGCACGCCAAACATAATTAAATGTTGTTTTTATTTCTAATGTGGTTGAGGCCAGGTTTATAAGGATGGTGTTTTATAAAAAAGTTTAAGGTTAAAAAGGGTGGCTTTATAGTCACTAAATAATAGGGTTTATCTCATAAGGATAAACCAGGTTATTTAGTGCAGTAATAACTGGTGCATAATTTTAATGGGTAAAGGGCAGTAACTCTCATAAGTAAATCAATTGTAGTTTCCCTGTGGTGTACCCCTTTTTTCTATGTCGTGATCATGCGCAAACTTGTCTTTAATTTGGTGAGCATGCGCGTTTAACTCTTCCTTTTTCTTCATCAACCCTCAGAGCAGAACACACGAAATCCCCCCCCCCCCCCCCCACCCACCTCCAGAAAAAATTAAAATTTTAAGTTATAAATTCTGAGAATGGTGTCTTCTGTTTTTTCTCAATTTTTTTTTTCAGCGTCATGACCAGGACTTGTTAACAAGGGATGTCAGTGTCAGCGCCGATTGGTAGCCATGTGACAAACTTTTCGTCTGATGGACAGTTTTTGCTTTTGATGGACTTGGCATAATTTTGCATAGAATACCGTCTCCGGGGGGTACTGTTGTCTCCAGGCTCCTTGGATCCAGGTGGTATTTCTATTGCTGTCTCATCTATATTTATGCTGCCATATAATTGTAATCGGCGCATATATTTGTGAATTACATATTAAAATGTACATATAATAAAAGGTCATGACAAGCACGCCAAACATAATTAAATGTTGTTTTTATTTCTAATGTGGTTGAGGCCAGGTTTATAAGGATGGTGTTTTATAAAAAAGTTTAAGGTTAAAAAGGGTGGCTTTATAGTCACTAAATAACACATGTATTGTGTGAATATTATCATTTATTAGATGACAATACATAAAATATTAACATTTTATATAATAATAACAAAAATAATCTAAGGGGAGATCCAGACAATACTGACATCACAAGTTGCTTTTATAACCACAACTACAAAATGACCTTTCTTTATTTGATAAATATTTCACTGTTTATAATTAATTTACTTTATAAAATGTTTATACAACTATTGTATGCTGTGTACGATCAACATATTTATTTTTATCTTGATGTCGTTTTTATGGATTCGGGTCATAAGACTTGAGCTCACTTTTGATCTCAGTCTCACTTTTCCACTATATATTCCTTTGGTGAGCTCATCTAAGTTGTATGAACCCAGACCTGATTCCATGCCCCGATACAATGGAAATTCCCAACACGAAAAACGGAAATAGACTTCTGAATAGCTTTGTAAAGATTTGCGGGTGAAATCTTAATATAACTTAAGAATAAACCTTATACAAAGTGTAATTTTAGAGGGGAAAACATGAACATTTCTGCTCGCAATACAGATTTCAAGAAAGTTAACTTTTCGCAGATTCTTTTTCAGAACAATTGTTCATATATCAAAGATTACATAACTTTTTTAGTGAGTTTAAAATAACAAAAGCTATACCACTGTTTATAAAATTATTTGATATTTAATTTATTCACAATTTCAAATATAGCAAATAAACCATTATTACATATACAATTGATGATATTCAACTCACAGAGATAGATTGGCAACAGATTATTTTTGGATAACTTACACATGGAACTGTGGTCCATAAAGAAAGGGGAAGGTACTCCCAATTTTAATTTGAGTGATGGAAGAAAATCATATTTCTGTAGTAGTCTCGGAGGGATGAGTGGGAGGGTTGTGAACATACTTAGTATTTGGTTCGTTGTTTCCATACCCAGCCATCAGACATGATGATTGGTGCAATAACAGATAGGTTATTTACAAAATAAAATATTAGTTTTAAATGTACATGTATATAACCTTGTTTTGTAATGTCAAATAAAATGTTTACGATAAGATTCTCAGCCAAGTCAGCAGGTTCAAGACCCCCTCTACGTCATGTAAATATAACAGGATGGGAGACGTAGTCCTAGAGTTCTTGGGTATAGAAGTACTGCTGACAAAAAGCAATCACCGAAAAGCAAGGAATACAGATAGTCTCTCCAAAATGACTAGTACCTAAATTTGAGATCCCTGGCTCGTGTGACCAACACAAGGCCACTGTGTACAATTAAATTTTATTGAATCTACAAATCAGAAGTATCAGACGAGAAGAAGTCATTATAGCGGAAGCTAGAGAAGTTGGGTGATGCTGCTTTGAAACGGGACGAAAAAAAATTCAGAAAAGTAAGGAAAATACTTCAAACAAAACAAGTATTTTAAAAATTAATACAGAATGGTAAAAGACAGGATAGAAATGTTGATTTGTTATAGTGAACTAGGAAGCTTCGCAGAAATATGAAAAATAACCAACCAATTAACTTTATATTCAAAGACTTAAAAAGCAATATATGTATATTTAGTAGAAATGACATAAGGCGAAGAACACCGTTTTCGATTTGCTAAAGGTCGAACAAATATCAGAATTTTTATTAACATGTTACTTTAGTATAAAGTTTTAAACGCAGTTTGAAAAAAAGAAAATGTTGATTATGTGTATTGATAAAATGTTGTTTGTTTAAGTGAAAAATAAAGCCTGGTGTAAAGTTGTACACTTGCTACATGTATTGGACTTTTGCGGCTTACATTAACACTAGGACAATGAAGGAAAGCTTTTTTACGATATGAATATATAACTCAACATCTAATTCAATGAAAATACAGTGACATTTCTATTCGTCATCTGCAAATTGCATTTTTATTTAGTTTTTACTGATGAAAAAAAACAAAGGCTAGAAAAAATATTTTGCCGCTAAACCGTCTCATTTTTTTTTATTTCGCGAAGAAAAACAGTTTCAATACGTTAGATATTGAATACGGGAGTTAATCGACATCAGGAAGACGGAGCAACACTAAATAGTATATTAGTTATTAATAATAATAAATTATAAAATTGATAACGACTAGAGGACTTGCAAGTTATGTTATGAATTATACCACACCTCGACCTGTGTTCAGATTGGGTGTACGAGCTGTAGAACAGCACGCACATACATTATATCGTTTGTACGTTTAGTGAAACACTTATATCGTTGGTAGGTTTAGAGAAGTGAAATACTGAAACACTTATATCGTTTGTACCTTTAGTGAAACACCTTTCTCATTTCTACGTTAAGTGAAACATCTATATCGTTTCTACGTTAAGTGAAACACCTATATCATTTCTACGTTAATGAAACACCTATATCATTTCTACGTTAATGAAACACCTATATCATTACTACGTTTAGTGAAACACCTATATCGTTTCTAAGTTAAGTGAAACACCTATATCATTTCTATGTTAAGTGAAACACCTAAATCATTTCTACTTTAGGTGAAACACCTCAATCATTTCTACTTTAAGTGAAACACCTATATCGTTTCTACGTTTAGTAAAACACCTATATCATTTCTACGTTTACTGAAACACCTATATCATTTCTACGTTTAGTGAAACACCTATATCGTTTCTACGTTTAGTGAAACACTTCCTGGCTTTATCCTATCAGATCTGGGTAACCAATATTAAAAATAAATATAACGAACATGTTTTGGGAAAAAAATCTAGTACTGTAATTCTTTAAATTAAAAAAAATCTTATTCAAGAGATAGAGTTTCATATCGTCACTAGGTTCAATAAGGTCTATAGAATAATTACATTATGAAAGTGTAAACGAAACAGGAAGATTCAGTTATATCGATTGATAATAATCGTTTCTAGTCTTAAGGACATTTGTTTGAATGTTTAAAAAATACAAACGTCTGAGTGAAAACAAATATTGCACGACAATTCTTGCAGGTTTGAGTCATAGTAGTGTTAAGTGAGGTCGTAAAATTTAATTTATTGACCCTCTGATAATTTGTCATTACAGCTTTTAACTTTTGAGTGTTTATTTTAAAATGCCATTTGATAAAATATTTCGAAAAAAAAAACATTTTATCTTTTAAAATGTTTGGTTGTTTAAACTGTTTCAAGAAGTACAGGATTTTTCCTATCCAGATGCAGATTCATATAGAAACTTGCCTTATTAAAACGTTCTGTTCTGAAATAAGTCCACAAACATATTTTTATCTATACTTAAAATCCCATTGTGAACACAATAATGTACCCTGCACATGAAGATTAAAGAAACTAGGGTACTTAAGTATGAAATTTTCTTCAAATACCTGGATATACTGTATACGTGTAGTTTTTATCATAAAATGTTTTGTTGATCAATTTTCAATTAGAAAATGCATAGTACATGTAGCTGTCTTTATTCGCACTTCCTGAAACTTAATTTGAGATTTACTAATATTTCCATATGAATTACTTAAATGAGGGAATTTGAGCTTTTGCCGTGGATAAATTCACATTAAACCAGTATTTTGAAAACTCAAAGGCATCTTTGTAAGCACCTGATCCCATCTCCGATGTGTTGGAGGTCTGTGTTTGCTATGCTCCTATTTTATATTGTTTTATGGACTTTGATATTGAATACTGTTCGTTATCTCCATATCCGTCATTTAATTACTCATTGCCTGAGAACCTGAGGATAAGACTACCTTAAAACAAATCGAGATTTATCGGCAAAAATTCATCGATTAATATTTAACTATTATAAAGTTTAAGGTTATAAAATTCCATTACTTCTCATTTGTTCTTTTGAGATCGAGGAGGGGGTTTCCCTATTTCTTAAGGTCAATGTATGCATATAGTTGTTCTTGGAACAGCACTTACAACAAATTTCAAGGTACTTTACCTAAGACATGGCTGGCCAACATCGAGCTCGAGATTAAGATGAAGAACATTTATTCCGTCAAAGGGACGATCCCCATTGTAATTATCACATGGATTCCCATCAGAGTAAAATACACCTGCATTTTAATAGGATATGTAAACATGCAAATATCAAGTACTTTTTTATCATTCTTATCAGTTTTCATTGAAATCCTTCCTAGATTTATTGATTCATTCCGTTTTAACCCTGATTAAAAGGTGTTTTTATCAAATAAAAAATGAAACACTTATATGATTAAAATTTGACTACCACAATTCTTATAGGATTTTCTTTACTTCCTATTATATTCACCTACCCTAATCTAAAGAATAATTAAATATAGGAGAAGATATAACGCAAAAAGGAAAATTAAATGATCGGACACAATGGGTTGATAATCGTCAATTCCAAATTTTTAAGATATTTACTTGCTTAATCTACAAATAAAAATGAAAAGAAAGACTTGTATATTAGGTACTTGTGGATAAAGAAGGCAAATCGACTAGCAGTGTTATTTACCATAGCAGTTCATATAGATGACTCAAAACAACGAGTGACATGAATATATAAACTTTAACTTTATATGATTAAACTGCAATTGCAAATATAAAGCAGCATAGCAAGACAACCTCTCTTAAAGGATTCTTTAACACACAATATTAAATAAAAACATATTCTTGGTAAACATTGATGAAATTTCAGGAAGAAACGTCGGCGACAACATTGGTCAAAAAGATATCTAAGTTGACACCTGTATGAGTCTACTTGCTCTTAACCTCAATACAATGCATGAATCTCCCAATATATTTAAATTTCTAAAGAAAACAAATACATGTATATTGATCAAATATTGCATTTTAAAAATGATTAAATGTTTGAGCTTTAAAGTACAGGTCAATTCACTGCATTACTACGTTATGTTTTGAACCAATAGGGACTTCCGCAAAGCAGGTCAATAGATTTGAATTAAATTAATAATGTGAATATACATGTATCTTCCTATTAAGGTGGTAATGATCAAGGATTGTTATGCTCCTTGATTGGTTAAGACACCTTTTTCTGAGGTGTACCTCAGAGTGGGTTCACTTCAGATGAAGTTCCGGGAGGTTTATTCAGATCTCCATTTAATTTGCTTAATTTTTTTTCGACAAATCAAATTGCATGAATTATACTAAAGGTCATTGTGAATATACAGCTGTAAACACGACAAACTTCAATGTACGTTGACCTCGGTTGACCAATAACTGACCAGGTCCGTATAGTCACTAGTAGACGTCATAAATAATTGTATAATAATAAACTTCTCTATCTTGCTACTTGTGAAGCGTAAATTCATCCCTCCCTGTCCCTCAGCAAAAGATGAAAAGATTTTGGAAAAAAAATATTAATGTGTATTAATTTTCAAATTAAAATGACTTATAGGTCAGATGAAATATTATATGCTTTGGATTTTTTAAAGACACTGTCATCACAGATTTTCGAATCATGTTTGATAATTTTCATCATTGCAACGGCATGATAATCAAATGCATAGAAAATATCTTTTCATATTTGCAAAGAAACTTGTGCAGTCATTAGACCTGCCTCAAGTTTACTCAAGTTGCTAGTAGCAGAAAGAATTGTGTACGACAACAATTCGACGAATATTTCTC
The DNA here is from genome assembly GCF_032062105.1 of Saccostrea cuccullata. Lineage (NCBI taxonomy): Eukaryota > Metazoa > Mollusca > Bivalvia > Ostreida > Ostreidae > Saccostrea > Saccostrea cuccullata. Next base: position 8,802 of record NW_026928805.1, on the reverse strand, counting down.
TCTCGTCCCTTAAAAAAAATGGGCGTGTCAAAGTTTCGATTCAATCGGAAAATTTATCACTTCATTTTGCTTCATTGTTAATATCTTTCCCCTCGTTATACTTAAAAATATTTATAGCATGTCTCATAAAGTAATTTCCTGGAAATGTCGATTTTCAGCGATGTAAGCACTATGTATAGGTAACGGCTTCCTCCTTGTGACATTATTTAATCCCTATTGCAACATTGTAACATTATCGAGGAAGGGTATGAATCTTTTTCATAATAGTTTTTATTTATATATTTAAGTATTTCTTAAAAAAAAATATTTTTAAAATTTTAATTGATATTCTATACTTGATTTTATAGGTTTAAAAAATTAAATGCCTGGAGAACAACTAACTTGCGTCTTCCAGCTTGCTCAAGCAAAATTTGGAAGCAATTTACCAAACAGGTCAATGATGTTTGAGGTATTCTCAATGTTCAATTCATACAAATGTCTTTGCTACACAAAGAAGGAATTTTTGCGGGATCTATGCGAAAAGGTCACATTTTCGCAATTGAAAGATTTCATATATTCAAAACGCGACAAGAGTACCACAAAGAAGGAAATCTGTGATCGAATCGAGTTGGCCTGCTGGCGACTTTGTAAGAGTAGTTATAGCAAACGAGTGGTTGCTGAATCTGAACTGTTCAAACTGTGGCAGATTTTTAACATCTTTGCGGATGAAGAGTCCTATCCTCCTGTAATATCACAACGAGATTCAGCTTGGGTCGTTGAAAAATTTGCTTCATATCAAAACAGTGACAAAAAGGAAACTCGGTGGGAGAAGGGTGAGTTAACATTTCAGAATTTTGTCAATTTTCTGGAGAATAACCTTGAGCCAAGATCGATAGTCCAGGCTACAAAAGAAATCCATGAGTGGTTGATTAAGGAAGTTATAAAGGGTGGGTGGGTCTATGTGAGAATAAAACGGCACCAAAATTGGTCAAATTGGTTGAGAAAATGGGTAACTTTATCTCCTGGGAAAATGTTGCTGTCTTCTGGCAAAACCTCTAAAATCTCAAGTTGGAACACAAAGAGTGTATTTTACATTTCAGAACAAACCCATATTCAAACACAAAAAAATGAAAATAAAGGGATGACAAATGTTATTCACGTTACAAATGCTACACTATATGAGTGCCATTTTGCAACTGTGGGAGAAAATGAGATGCATTCCTGGTTAAATGCCTTCACTGAATCGGTAAAACAATACAGAGAAGGCACTAGCCCAGTTCATACACTCTTAAAAAGACAAAACTGTAGACAACCTGAGACTGTGTCTAGTCCACACATCATAGCACGTGAAAAGTCTTTTATTCGCTCTGTATCAGAAAGGAGTGTTCGAAAAAATGCAAAAGATGATGGAAAAAGTGTCTCCAAGCAGAACATCAGTCAAAGATGCCTTCTTCGTTTGAACTCCGTGAACACAGAAAAAGAGAAAATCAAAGCAGTTTTTCTGGAACTGGACAAGAATGGGAATGGATACTTGGAAGAGAGGGAGTTTGCTATGACACTAAAAGAATTTGGACTGGATCTAAGCGATTCAGAGAGTAAAGAAATATTTAGGAGTATAGATGCTGATGGTGACGGGAAGGTTGCATTCAATGAATTTTATGACTATTTTCTAGAAAAGATCTTGAGCGAGGATAAGTCTGCTTTGCTTAAGGCTTTTAATGAGGCCGATCGAGAAAAGAAGGGAGCAATTAATTTCAGAGAGTTTTCAGAGTTTGTGCGCGACAGACATAGCACTATCTGCCTTGATAAAGTATTGTCAACTTTTGACAAGTTAAGCAAAAATGATTGTAGCGGTGAACTATCTTTCCAAGATTTCCAGTGTATGTCGATTCTCGATGACCTAGATATTTTTCCAGATTCAACTGAAAATTTTGAAGCTCTGCTTAAATCAAGATTTGATTTAACAGATCCAAAAAATCTTAGACAAAAAATAGAAAACAGGTGGCAAAAATTTGCTTCTTTCAGGCGTCAGGGTGCAAATGGAAGTGTAGTTATGAAAGGTGCCAATGGTATCGTAGAAGATGTAGTACCAGGTGAATACAACCTCAAAGATCTTGCAAAATTCGTCGACTTACCAAAATTACTACCGAAAGTGACCATTGTCAAAGGGGTTTCATGGGAGTCCAGCAATATTCCAAATACATCCGGAAACCTTGTTTTTCCGTCTGACTTTAATGGCATTTTAGAAGTCGAGATTGCCACCAGCGAGCTGTTGGGGTTCTATGGGTGCACTTTTGCCGACAGTAGAGCAGAAAAGGTTTCTCTTCCGTACCGGCATGCTGTACAAGATTTTACCTATGAGAATAATTACTTAGCTGATTACGTAGAAAAACAAAATGGCGGGGCTGGTTTGGAAAGGCATGGGTTTTCACATCTTGATTGTCCATTGGATGAAATTTCAGGATATTTTATTTTAGCAAAAATGATAGGGGACGAACTTCATGTTTCGGCTTTTAAGATTCCAAAAAGACATACACTGTACATTCCGGAGAATTGCATCCATTCTAATGATTACCTGAAAGGGACCTGGCGAACCATGTTGTCTGATGAAACCAATATAGACCATGTTCTTCTCAAACGAAAAAACTCTAATGGCGAAGAATCATGCTTACAATCTTTCACTTTTAAATTTTCCTAATTTGGAATTGTGCAATATACTTTTATCAGCTTTCACAACTGCCACAGCATTTCAACTGTTCAGTGATAGTTTTGTTATCGGAGGCATTTTTTTTTTATTTTGTCCGAAATTTTACCATTAATAACGATATTTTTCATTTATTTATGCTTGGTGATATCATTTACTCAAATATATCTTGATTTCATTTTTCTCGTTCAAAATATGCAGCTTTTATTTACATACTTATTATGATATAAAAACTACGAAAGTGGAAATCTCTTTTTCTTTCACAAAATCTGTCGGTTGATTACAGATTGATGAATTCAGTTTGGTAAATAACCTCATTAAGTATAGATGAAGCAAAATTTGAAATGGTGACATCAGCTGGTTTAATTATTAAAAATCTATGAAATTTGGCGGAAATTGACTTTTGAATACGTTAGCGTAGATTTGAATTAGCGCAGTTCCTAATGTTCTCTATTATGTATATATGTGAAAGACATTTAGCGTTGTATTTGAATTAGCGGAAGTTTCTTTCCGCCAAAAGCGCTAAAAAGAATACACAGCCAAATGTAATAAGTTTACAGTATTATATGTATCTACAATCGAGCTCCATTTTTTGTTACACGTCACTATAATTATACGTCTTGTGCAACTTTGCTTTCAATATTTCATTATTATGTATTTATATTTTATGTTCATGTTTTAAATAACGATTGATACTGAATGCTTTGTTTGTTGATGACAAGTTATTAAGCTTGCATTTTAAAAGTTTGAGGGGTGTTTATAATTGAAAAAAATAAGATTTGCAATCTTAATTTACACACTTGTACATCTCATACCTGCAGAAAAGGTGTATTTGCTTATTTTGTATTCGTATATGAGGAGGTCAGTTGAAAGAATTTGAAATATTCAAATTCTCCTTACTCCAGGTTTTGCCTGGAGAAATTGTCCTGGTCGAGGGGTACTGGAATCATGTTAACACCCTCAATGTTATACTTTTAACTGTTTTATTATAAAGCATTACCGATAAAAATGTATTATACCTAAAAAATTTCGTAGCAGCGATCAACCAATACTTAGTAACTCAAGCACTACAAAACAAGGATAAGGCATACACTCAGCAATATCGAGGATATTGTTCACATCTAAAGATCTAAAATTTTTATTTTTGGAGAAAAATTAGGTGTATTATAAATTTGCTTAAATTTGAAGACACCGTCATCCAAATATCACAGAAAGGTATGGATGCATGTTGTATATAAACAAACATATATGAGACATGCTGAATATCATGAATATAGATTGTTTAAACAAAGGCCCATCCTGCAGTAGATGGTAGCACAAAAAAAGAGATCCATCAAAGCTCAAATCTTATAAATACAGAGTAAAGGATTTTATTTGCAGCCCTCGAACAGTCAGCAAATGGTGACGTTTTATGTGAGTGTAATATTCTCAAAAGTGCGCTAAACAAACAAACAAATCACTCTGGAATGACTTTTTTCAGAATCTACGAACTGCTCTTTTTGCGTATGTGTTACGTTTTATGGATCCATTCGTTAACTTAAGTTGTTTGTAAATGCTCAAAGATAAAATAAAATTCCAGACCTTTCTTCTTAAAAAGACAACTAATTTCTTGGAAATCAGTTGTTTCTAAGTTATGCAAGGTCATAATTCAAACAAGGCAAACGGGATACTGTTTTAAAGCTTCTTTTTAACATAGATAACAACATGTAAATACACTTCTGCGCTGTACCATTGAACATTTAATATCTGATGCATTTGCTATTGTTATGTACTTTAAAATACACTTCAAACTATCTAAGGAAAATAGACTATAAAATCTTTCACGACAATGATTTAAGAATTCTTAAGAAGGCTGTTTTATCTCTGGAGAAAAATATACTTAAAGGTATATAGTATATAAAAATAAAAAGGGATTTCATTTAACGTTTGTCGAAGAAAATAAACATTTCACCGAATAATAATGTATTAAATGAGCCTGAGTCGTGTTATCCTAATTTCAAAAGCAATGTTAATGTTTCTAAAACATCAGATCAGGTGCTATGGAGAACTGGGCATCCTCTACAGGACCTTGTCATGTTAGGGAAAAATTGACATTTATCTAACTGACTATAAAATCTTTCACGAAAATTATTTAAGAATTTTTAAGAAGATAGTTTTATCTCCAGAGAATAGTATACTAAAAAGTGTATCGTACATAAAAATAAAAAGGGATTTCATTTAATGTTTGTTAAAGAAAAATAAACATTTCATCGAATAATAATGTATTAAATGAGCATGAGTCATAATTTCAAAAGCAATGTTAATGTTTCACAATAAAGAAACACACGTTTACTGAAATATGGATATAACAAACAGGTATTCGAGCTCAAAAGCCCATTAAACATTTCGAAATAGAAGCAGAGCAAACACGAATTTTTAAAACATCAGATCAGGTGCTATGGAGGAGTGAGCATCCTCTACAGGACCTTGTCATGTTAGGGAAAATTGACATTTATCTAAAGAATTAGATTACCTGAATCTTGAAAAAAAATAAGAAACACAAAACTTGGATCAGATTTGGTACTAAAAAAGATTTATTGTATGACTTTCCTGCTTTAAAAATTTTTGTTTATTTGTTGCTTATTAACGTCCCTCTGCTGCAAATAGTGTCCTATACTCGGCACTTACAACCACTGATCAGTGAAGGTTCCTTTTCGTGCCAGTACCTACAGCGACAAGGGTTCCTCGGTTTATACAGTCTCATCTAAAGACTGTTTCCACGTCCAAAAGTGGGAAAAAACTTGCAAACTTGTAGACCTACAGTACCGACCAGACCCAACCTGACACAAAGCAGTCCCAGAGCAGTCCCGGGGACTGCTTTCTGGGACTGCTAAAGCAGTCCCACAGCGGTCCCAGAGCAGTCCCACAGCGGTCCCAGAGCAGTCCCCCAACAGTCCCAGAGCGGTCCCAGCAGTCCCAGCGGTCCCAGAGAGCAGTCCCAGCAGTCCCAGAAAGCAGTCCCAGCAGTCCCAGTTGGCGGGGTTTATTAATTTAATGGGCGGTGCTAACTCAGAAATGAGATTTGCAATAAACAATGGAACTATAAAAGGCAGTAGAAATTGATTCTGGGTAGTATGCCAGGAATCCTTACATGTACGCGAAGGTCATTTATGAACAGAACATGAACGTGCTTAAAAATTGAAATATTTATTGGAGGAAGAAGGCTTTCACACTTACATGTACATATATGATTTACACTGAACATGAATATTTAATCACAATTCTTGGGTATATTACTAATTCCTCTGTGATTGATACTGGTTCCCATATTTATTTTTTATACAGAAAATCAATTAAATGTGAATTAATTATTTTCCACCAGAAGAAGTTTTAATAGATCTTATCATTATATGGCCAATTTAGACTATCGGGATACTCAAAAGTTAGAGTTTTCTTAGGTATTGGGGCTTATAAAAAAATTCTTTGTTAATTTTGCCAAGTATTATTTTTCAGTCATGATTATTTTTACTGACATGATAATTTAATTATCGTTAATGCCTAGTTCTATAAAACTCAGTTTTAAGTGTTTTATTTGTAAATGTTAGAGTGTATACATCTGTAAATCACCAGAATGGAAACTTCAGATTATGTCCAAAATTAATTAAACCCGAAAGAAATTTATACACATTTCATTTATCACATTTTTTTTGGCATTAAATAAATTGAAATTAGGGTCACTGTTTACCAGCATGTTCAATGATGTGTAACACTGATACAAATACCCAAATAACATATATCGATTTTTCTGCCCAAAGGCGATTGAAACAATGGGTGTTGATACCATCTTATAAACATTTAATTAATCGGCCAGGTAAACACTAGCAAAACAGAAAAGAAATAAATCCTAATTCCCGGTATTTTCATTTAAAAAAAAATATATACTCTTTTAATAACTTGTTTATTAATTAAACGCTACCGGTAATTAATTAATTCCCCAATGATTATTCACATAGTTTATGTTACGGGAGAATGGTAGCATAATTTTATTTCATGGTCATTTAATAAATTGTTGAGTTTTATTTGAGGGTTACATGGAATACATGTACTCTTTTTTTAGCGTGGTCCTTATAAAATGTGTAGCATTTTTATATTTACATGTAATTGTAATGATTATTTTTAAATAGTACCAATGCAAATTTTGAGTACAAATTAAAATTTAACATTAAATAATTAAAAAAGGCCCACATGTGGCTATTTTTTTTTCTCATAAACTCGTAGTTTATTTTTAGGGATAAAAAATTTCTCATGAATTTCTTATTTATCAACTTTATTTTTTTAATTTATTTTAAATACACATTAATTTGTGTCAGTATACAGTCCCTGAAAATATAAATTGACTATAATAATCTCTACTTATTACAAGAATGTAAGAAATCCTTGTTTATTAAACAGTTTAAACTCCTCTCCGCTGCAAGTAAACAAAACAATAGGGAGCCTGCAAATTCAGAATACACAAGGGGGCGGAGCTATCATATCACTCAGAACCTTTTTCACACATGAGTGAACAAAGCAGTCCCAAGGGCAGCTGGGACTGCTGGGACTGCTTTTCATAGCAGTCCCATAGCGGTCCCAGAGCAGTCCCACAGCGGTCCCAGAGCAGTCCCACAGCAGTCCCAGAGCAGTCCCGGGGACTGCTTTCTGGGACTGCTTTGGTGTCAGGTTGGGTCTGTTCAGTACTGTACTTTGACTCAAATACTAGATCCGATCGACGTTTTCTGGATAATGGAAAAGATTATAGAAATTTTATTATCAAATCAAAACTAGATATACATATATATAATACAAGAATATTCGTTGGGTGTTGCGTTACCGAAGGTTAAAATCCATCGAGATAAACTTTGAACTTTAGAGCTTCCTTTGTTTATTATCTTTACTACCCTATCTCCTATGTTTATTATCTTGACTACCCTATCTCCTAAGTTTATTATCTTGACTACCCTATCTTCAAATTTATCTTATTTCGCATTTACACAAAGGCACAATGTACCAATCTTTTTTTCCTTTCTCAAATTCATTCTTTTAATTGGCATACAGCAGATTCTATTTATCCAAATCATACTTCTAATTAGGAAAAAATAATAAAAGATTGCATGATTATAATTCTAAAAAATGAATAACATTTCTTGTATCTCGGTCCAATGTATAAATTGAATTGCTGGGAGAGGGTGTCAAAGATCTTTATTAAATATAAGGAAGTGAAAGGAACGGAAATTTCTGCTTCGTTGTAAGCGTAATTCGTTAAGTTTATAATATAAAAGGAAGTCACTGGTAATGAAAATGACTTCGTTATAAGCGTCAGTTCATTTTTTATAAGCGTGTTTGTCATAACCGTCTGTACTGTTTGAGATATCTTCTTCGCAGGTAATGCAGTTGTGCAGATTATGATAAATGACAGGTCATTTTAAAGTTCGTATTTTCAAAAGAATATAAATTATTTACAATATATTAACACAATTGTTTAGTGAAGGATGCGCTGATCTATACCTGTGTGTATTTACTTTAATACACGATTCTTTGAAACTTTAAAAAAAGATACATGTAAGAGCAAATTCGTGACATTGAATCAAAAGTAAAAGCATTGTTGACTTATGATATACGGTCCTTCACAGCATATCCTGAGTCAGTTCAGATGTTTGGGTGGGGATTTATAATTAAAGCAGAGACAAATCTTCGAATGAGTCAGAATCGTCCTTAATCTGAATGTCTGTTTCATAGATTATTATAAAAAATAGGAACATGCTATGGCTGTAGATTTTGAAATAGGACCATAACACAGAACATATATTCTAGTTCACTTATGTATGATTTTTATTCGAAATAATTTCACTCAAACAAACAAATTTTATTTACAATAATACATGTAACAGCACACTTGACAGAAGTGATAATCAGCCTGTATATTTTAGACTTTTAATATCAAGAGAAATGAAAGAACTAGGTACCTTTTATTTTTCCGGAGACAGTACTGTTTTTCTCATAAATTTCCTTGAACTTCATTTTTTTCTCTTTTCAAACCTCCATCTGGGATACAGGTTTCTTCAAATTCTGCCAACACTAGAGGTAGACATTGCCTTCTCCCG
>NW_026928804.1:0-36419 GCF_032062105.1 Saccostrea cuccullata | reverse complement strand
GAACAATTGACAAATTATAAGTTAAATTTAAAATTTTAAAAATTCAGGTTTACATGTGTACATTTTAAGAATTATAGAGTTGGAATTTTGAACCCGTTGGATTTCCATACACATGTGTAAATGATTTTTAAATACTGCTGGATTTTGGATTTGGAAGGGGTAAAATGTATATATTATATCGAAAATGAATTAAACGAAGATAGCTTAGGCGTGTACTGTGTGAATATTTGAAATGATATTGGAAGTTCAAAAACTATTCATTGTAACAAAGTTTAGTTTTTTAGGTCAACTCAGATGACCTATCTGTTTTTGTCCGTCGTGTCCTTCGTTGACATCTGAACATTTTCAGCTTCTTCTCTGCAACCGCTCAACCAATTTGAACCAGTTTTGATAATTTGATAATTTGAGACTAATTCATTGGCCTCAGAATATGATTACTAAAGTTGTTTTATGTTTTCCTTTCTTGTAGAAATTTCAATTAATACACGGAACTTAATCGTTGCTCATATTCATGGGATTACCCAAACTACTCGTCATTACATTAAAAGCTAAATTTCCATGGAAATTAGTATTAGGTTTATTACAATGGTAGGTGCTATTTCAAAAGTGATTAAAATGTGGTGGTGTTTTGAAACGTATTTTCAACCTTTTTTGAAATAATCATTCACAAGTATAGTTGTCATTTTTATTGTCAACTCAGTAAATGAATTAAAATGTTAGAGAACATAATGAACAATTAATCCTTATATTTTTTAATAGTTAAGTTATTTCGATAATTCCTGCAATGTGGTTTAGTATTGGGTTAATTATCAGAAACTTTCAGAATAACTATTTAATCACTTTTGAGATTATTATTTCATTACTACTGAAAACTTTATTTCGATAGTGAACATTATTTCAATAGTGGTTGAAACTTGTTTTATGTTTTGAAATGTAATCATAACCTCTACAGAAATATTTATTTCAAAAGTGAACATTATTTCAAAAGAGGTTGCAACCTATCTTTGGTATTGAAATGCACTCTCAACTACTATTGAAACAATTGTTTCAATACTGGTCGTATTTCAATAGTGGTTGCAATCTATGTTTGTTATTGAAATGCACTCTCAACCACTGTTGAAATAATTATTTCAAAAGTGGTTGTATTCCAATAGTGGTTGCAATCCATGTTTGTTATTGAAATACTCTCTCAACCACTATTGAAATAAATAATTATTTGATTAGTTGTATTTCAATAGTGGTTGCAACCTATGTTTGTTATTGAAATGCACTCTCAACCAGTATTAAAATAATTATTTCAGAAGTGGTTGTATTCAAATAGTTGTTGCAACACTGCTTGTCCGGTGATGAGCATGCACCAATTCGATTTGGAGCTTCTTGGTGATGTTGATGATAAGTATTTTTTTTTTTTGCATTCAGACCTGTTTTAGGTCAAAAGACAATTATAAACTGATTTATAAAAGAATATTAAGTTATTCTGCTGCAAGAAATAACATAATACCCTTTATTAAATCTGTTGTTGGAAAGGCTGATATTGGGCTTCATTCGGGGGGGCGACTGTGGCTGCAAACGCTAGTTTTGATGATAGATGTCTGAAGAGACATGGTAGGTGGAAAACTGATAGTTCAAAGGACGGATATATTGTTGATTCAGTTGAGAAGCGTTTGCTAGTTTCTAAATCCCTTGGTGTGTAATCACGGTCGTTTTTCTTTTTTTCTTTCCTTTACTATTTTTTTGGCCCATACTTTGTATTTTCTAGCGCATGCTCGGCTGGCTGTAGTGCATAGCTTGTTGTTGGTGTTAATTTTTTGCATAAAAGTAATGGAGTGAATACTGATATTTTCCTGCGTTTCGATACATGTAGTATAGCGAGAAAAAGTTGCATTAATGACAAGATAGGCATGAAATGTGGATTGGTTAGGGATTCATCAATAGAAATTGATTTCGCTAAAAAAATTACCAATTTTTAAAGAAAAATCGCTTAATTTGCGCCTCGCTGAACTTTCTACTTATACGGTAGCATTTCCATTTTCCTAGTATTCACCGTGGTATTTATCAGTACCAGTAATTTCCCGGGAAATACCCGTGTTTCCCCCGTCCTAGGAATTATGAGTATTTCCAGCTTGTTTACCGACCAACTCTGGTCAGATCAAAACTAAAATAGGAGATGACATATTGTAACAAAGAATCTGTGAAAGTATCACTTAATTTTTTATTTGCAGTGGTATGGGAGGAGTTGCGGATAAGAGATGGGGTACTTAATATTATAGAAAGAATGGCAGTGTTCATGCTATGCTATGGGAAACCCAAAATGCATGTATGTGTCCGATCAAAAAGTAAAATAGAAGGTGCACAATGCACTATGTAACAATTATTCTGTGAAAGTCTCATTCTGTGGTATAAGAGGAGATGTGAAAAAGAGATGAGTACCCAATGAGATATTGGTTATTGTCCACCATAACTATAATTTTAATTATTCACATGTTGTATAAAACAAGTATTAGTAATGACGCAGAAAAAAAATGTGCTAAGGGCCTTTTTACACCATTGAAGAAATGTTTTTTTTTTTAATTTTAAGAAAATCATATTGTTTAATGGTGGAAATATTGAGCTTATCTATTTATTCTGATATATGGTACGTGGCAGAAAAAAAATGTTCAAACACAACAGAGTATCAATGAACACTGTTCTTTACATCCATGGATAATCCATGGATAAAATACATTTAAGTAACATGTTCAATTTAATATTTATCTTGATCTTTAAAAATGAAAAGAATACTATAATTGATTACAAATTGGGTGATATACTGTAAATATCTACTGCAGTATTTATTGATATTTAGATATAAAGGCAGATCACTTCTATTTAGAAAAAAACCTCTTTAATGTGTAGTGTAGCGAGGGCTCTTAAGTTTCCTTAATTTTTTATTTAAATCAAGCCATTTTGACCTTGACTTTGATCATTAAAATGGATTTTTTCTGTTTTTGCTTTTGTGTACCATGTATCTAAATTTGGTTATCACCCATTTTAGAATAGTATTTATATTGAAAACAGGTTGAAGATACCTATCGCAGTCTGGAATTCTTTAAAATAGCATAAGCATAAGTTTATATTAGAACTATACATGGATTTTCAAACCAATGTATTTATTTTTTTGCCAAATGTTCCATTTTCCAAATTTTTATTACCAGGTTTCCAAAAAGAGCTGAAAGTTTACAATTTTCCCCAAACAAATTCTACTAAAAACGGGAGATATTTATTTTTATTCAAATACTAGAAATTATCTAAAGAACTCCAAAATGGGGTATTCTTGCAAAAAGATGTCATTTAAATATTTTGTTTAATAAAGACTACACATTTGTCAAAAAAGGGCATTTCTATCAAAATTTAGCGACTTTAAGCCATGAAAAGTGTATGTTGGTTTCCATGGTAATCATAGACCATAACAATCATTTTATTATGAATTTTAATTTCATACATCAATATTGGAAAGTTTGTCAAGTTTTAAAAAATCCTTTACGTAGCGTGCCGCACTCCCTACATTAGAGTTTTAATGCATACATGGAATTGCTATTTTAAAAATTGTTCGGTTCAACTAAAACACAATGAACAAGATGTATCTGTGAAGAGTTTATGCCCCCATATGGCAGCTTATGGCGAGGAGTTGAAATTTTACAATTTCTGGAAGGTCAAATTTGGTACCCGAAGGAAGGTCTTGTCACAAGGAATGCACATGTGAAATTGCATAAATTCTTTGAAAATCTTCTTCTCTGTTCCTGACCATTAAATAAACTAACCAAGTACATAGTTATGTTGAATAAGGCTGCCTCTTCCAAAATTGTGAATTTCATAGCCCAGGGTTCTAGTGTTAGGGTGGGGCTCTATTGATTATATAGTGAAAATGCATAAATTCTTTAAAAATCTTCTTCTCTGCTCCTTGGTATCAAATAAACTAATCAAGTACATGGTTATGTTGAATAAGACTGCCTCTTCCCAAATTATGAATATCATGGCTCCAGGGTCAGGGGTTCTGGTGTTAGGGTAGGGCTCTATTAATTATATAGTGAAAATACATTATTTCTTTAAAAATCTTTTTCTCTACTCCTGGGCATTAAATAAACTTACCAAGTATATGGTTATGTTAAATAAGACTGCCTCTTCCCAATTTGTAAATTTCAGGGCCCCTGCATTAGGGGTTCTGGTGTTAGGGTGGGGCCATAATGATTGTATACTTGAAATGCATGAATTCTTTGAACATCTTTTCCTTTGCTCCTGGTTAATATGCCAATGATCTAATTACATATTTACAGCATTTATTTAATTTAAGGTTAACAAACCCGCCGCGCAAGGTTTTGAATTTTCAGAAAAAAAATAATTAAACAGAATTTTTTTCTTTCCGATGTCAAATTTGACTCGGGATCGAGATTTCATATTTACGAACTCGTACTTCCGGTTTTATGAACAAAATAAAGGTAAATCTGCAAAGTTCAATCATAGCAGCACCATAGCTTGGTTAGTGTAAAAATTTATCAATAAGAGTGCCATTCAAAACGTTTCACCCGTTCAAAGGACAAATAAAATGCTGACGACTTTGTTGCACATTGACATGCTGGTGAGATAATTATGTATTCGTATTCAAAAGTATCTGCCTGTAAATTATTTTCCTCCCACAGGTTTAAAACTGCCCGTGGTAGCTATTGCCAGCGACATTGTTTAGGTCTCTGTTATAGCTAACAGTCCAAGCATACTTCTTCAGAAAAGGGTCGCTTATGCATCAAATGTAATGAATAAAAATATAGGAGAAGTTAAGTCCATTTGAGGAAGAAATAAACAATATTACCTGAAGAAATAAAAAAAGAAAGCAAGTATACACAAATATATACAGGCATGTAGTATCGTTTGTGGCAGCCAGAAAAATTATTTTACACTTAATTGAAAAAAGTTCACCCTACTCCCTATCCTCCCTGTCTGTTTTATGATAGGAATTATAATTTTAGGCATCAAGTATATTTCAGAACAATATTAATGTCTACACATTCACCTATCACATATTAAAAAATTAAGATATATTGAAAGAGTTTTAAAGAATTGATTTTTAAAAATATCTTTTGATCAACATCACAAAAGCACTGCGAACGATAGTATTGTTCTCCCGCCTACCTCCAAGTCAATTTTCAAAAGTTAACATATTTGATGAATTTTTAATATTTTTATAATTATGTGGATTTTCATAAAACATTACTTATTTGGGAAAACAAAGAGAGATAACTCTAAAGTTTTGGTAAAACTTGTGTTTTTACGGAAAACGGAAAATATTTATAAAACATCTCCCCCCCCCCCCGGTGTCAATTTTTACAGGTTATATGGAATGTTATTTCACAAATTCATACCAAAGTTTTTTTGTGTGACACGAGGGGAACATATGTTTATTGACAAAAAAACGATAAAAATGTTTATTTTCCCCCAATTTCAAAGCGATTTACAACTGAAACATTATATTTTATTGATATATTCATGTTTTTATTTATTTGCCTATGACAAAGGAAAAGATATAAGGAACACTTAATTATATTCATGACTATTTCAAAATATGGTGATGCCTGAAACTCCGATTTCAATGAATAATATCGTCTACCCCCATTTTTTCAAGAGCAGGAATTATGGATAATTTACTGTTTAGCGCTGGTATTAAGACAATTCATCAATTACCATTGAACAAAATCTTTGTATTAAACAAAAATTTTATATCCAAACTGCTATTCATTTAGAATTAAATGGTTCCAAAATGTTGGCGGGGATCGAGAGTTAGCGTGCGTATTTCTTTACATCACTGGCCAAAACTGACAGGGAGTATTGGGAGTGGGGTAAACGTTTTTCAATTAAGTGTAAAATAATTTCTCTGGAGCCTGTTAGGATAGCATAAAAAAGAAGCAAATAACAATGTACAAATGTGGATAATTGATTTATCCAAAAAAAAAAATTCTTTTCCATCGGGACTTTTTTATTCTGATGTTTGTAACTAAACAGAAAAATAAAAAAAATGCTGGCCGTATGATGAAGAAAGGTGCCTCTTTCAAAATGGATAAAGGGCCCATGGGTCAGGAGCATGACCAATGAGGGGTACTTTGTTTAAAAATAAATTAATGCTTTGAAATCTCCTCTTCGAAAAGCAATGGTGCCTCTTTCAAAATTGTGAATTTCATGGCTTTTGGATATGGCTTATTTATATAAATTATAAGCTATTTCATATAAAATTTACTTTATCTGCCCGAACGCACGAACCAAATACAATCGCTGTAAAGTTGTTACATGATACTCAGGTGACCTATAAGGCCCGTGGGCCTCTTGTTTAAGTGATTAATCTCTTTAAGTCAACAAAAGAGTCCCAATGAATACACATTTGAAGTATGAAATCCGTAGCACCACTTTTTCAAATGTTACGACCAAAGTTAGTTTGGTGTTTTTTTCTTAAAGTGGGTCAACTTTCAAGGTCAAGAGGTCAAATTTGTTGGTACCCAAAGAAAGGGTCTTGTCACAAGAGATACACTTTTGAAATATGAGATCCATAGCACCACCGTGCTATGAGCAATGCAGACAAACAGACAGAAGGATTGACAGAGCAAAAATTATATACCCCCGAATCTTTGAGTACGTGTGCATTAACAATAATTTGTATTTTATTGTTTACAGGCAAATTGTTAATCCTTCCGCTTGTATGCCATGGGGTCTTCCTTGCATACCTGATAGTCCATACAGATTTGCACGATGTTGTAAAGGATACGTGTGTGCCTGCAATATATGGAAGTCAGCCTGCAAATGCCGATCTCGTTTAGGTTAAAACACAGCCTACCAATTATTAAAATCTGCATAGATCAGGGAGAAACTGAATTGAACTTTTTACTTTTTTTCATCTAAAATATTGTGTAATTAAATAAATATATAAAACTTTGGAAAAATTTATTTTTCTTTCAATCAAATATCGCTTCACTTTTCAAAGGAATCGAGAAGAAAGACATGTAATAGGGAAAAATTGCGTTTCCTTTTTATTGATGGAGAAATTTGTTTTTCAGAAACATCAAGTCATACACTGTGTTAACAGGCGCGTAGCATCGTTTTTGAAAGTGGGGGGCCAGCCAGAGAATTTTTTTTTACTTACCTGAAAAAGTTGACAAGCTGACAAGTTGACCAAAAAAAAAAGAAAAAAAAAGTTGCCCAAAGTCGAAAATCCAATTTCCGGGGGGGGGGGGGGCATGCAACCAACCTTTCAGTGAACATTTCTTATAGTATAAGAAAGTGGGGGGGGGGGGGGGGAAACCAGGCCTTCAATTAACATTTCCTATAGTATAAGTAAGGCTGGGGAAAAAAAGGGGGGTGGCCCCCCTGTTGTTACGCCCCTGGTTAACTATAATTGTGAAATTATAACTATTTTTGTTTTACAGAAAATGATCTCCATTTTAACATGTAATAAAATAATATGTAATAAAACAAAATAAATTTAATTTTTTTGGATTGTGTTAAAAATATCATAAACCATGGGGATATCACTTCACAAAATAGTTAGAACTGGAAAAGGTAACGGTTTTTACAGACATTACTTAATTATAATCTAAATGTGTCTTTAATTTTTAGCTCGCCTGAGCCGAAGGCTCAAGTGAGCTTTTCTGATCACATTTTGTCCGGCGTCCGTCTGTTTGTAAACTTTTCACATTTTCGACTTCTTCTCAAGAACCACTGGGCCAATTTCAACCAAACTTGGCACAAAGTATCCTTGGTAGAAGGGAATTTAAATTTGTTCAAATGAAGGGCCACGCCCTTATTCAAGGGGAGATAATTCAGAAATAGTGAAAATTTGGTGGTATGTTTTAAAAATCTTCTCAAGAACCACTGTGTCAGGAAAGATGAAACTTATAGGGAAGCATCCTCAGGTAGTGTAGATTCAGGTTTGTTCAAATCATGACCCCCGGAGGTAGGGCGGGGCCACAATGGCGATCAAAGTTTTACATAGAAATATATAGGAAAATTCTTTTAAAATCTTCTCAAGAACCACTGTGCAAGGAAAGATGAAACTTATATGGAAGCATCCTCAGGTAGTGCAGATTCAAGTTTGTTCAAATCATGACCCCCGGGGGTAGGGCGAGGCAACAATGGCCGATCAAAGTTTAACATAGGAATATATTGGAAAATTCTTTAAAAATTGTTTTCTCAAGAACCACTGTGCCAGGAAAGATGAAACTTATAGGGAAGCATCCTTAGGTAGCGTAGATTCAAGTTTGTTCAAATCATGACCCAGGGGATAGGGCGGGGCCACAATGGCCAATCAAAGTTAAACATAGAATTATATCTTAGGAAAATTCAGGCATGAATGATCATATTTATATGGAAGCATCCTCAGGTAGTGTAGATTCAGGTTTGTTCAAATCATGACCCCTGGGGGTAGGGTGGGGCGAAAACATAGAATGCAAGTTTTACATAGGAAAATGTAGAAAAATTCTTTAAAAATCTTCTTTTTATGAATGGCAAAGCCATGATTAGTAATATTCATATGGAAGCATTCTCAGGTATTGTAGATTCAGGTTTGTTCAAGTCATGACCCCTGGGAGTAGGGCGGGGCTATAATGTAAGTTCAAATGTAAAGGGCAATTAAGCCACAGGTAGTCAAAGAAATTTGCAAGCATCCTCAGTTAGTGTAGATTCAAGTTTGTTCAAATCATACCCTCTCCCCCTTTGAGGATTTGTTGGGACCACTTTTGGGTTTAAACTTTTCAATAGTAAACTGATTTCTGCTTTTTTCCCAAGCTACAGTACTCAGGTGAGCGATGTGGCCCATGGGCCTCTTGTTCTAATTGTGACTCTGTTTCTGACATTTTAATTGGATAAGTCCAATGAAAGCTCTTGATGTGCTTGTTCGGCATGTACACATTGGTTAGCAAATTAAAAGTGTACGTGCATTTGTCTAGCGATGAGGGGCAGGGATGGGTGTTAGATAACTAAATTACATATCAAACGACGCCAAAAAATTAATACATGCTCATTTCTGAAAAAAGTGTTTCAAGATTCCAATTTTTCTAAAACATTATTGGTAAACTCAATTTTTGTGTGTTCCATGCAGTAAAGAAGTTTGGGAAAAAAATGGAAAATAGCCTTGCCGCCTAAAGATACAAGTATCATTAAGCGTTGCAAATGCAACGCTAAATGCCATATATTATTGCATTAATAGCTCACATTCTCAACCGCTAATGCTAAATCGCCGCTTAATGATTGCATTATATTAGTAAGCGTCACAAATGCAGAGCAACACCGACGCTCAATGAAACAAGTAAATATGACATATTCGACGACTAATGATGCACGCAAGTGTATTATTAAGCGTTGCAGTTGCAACCTTTAAGGACAGATGATACAAACAAATTTTTTCTTTGAAAACGGTTAAATATCATGTCACAAGTTTAGAAAAGTGGATGGTTCTTTGAATATTTTCTCTAAAGAATTGGAAAATGAAATAGACTAGGAAAATATTAGTAATATTGCAATAAAAAAAAACAAATATAGACAAATCACATTCAGTAAAGGTTTACAGGTGAGAACAAATTTCATAATATGTTATCTTGGTGCTAAAAGTATAATATAAACTGAAGAAAAATATACCAAGCCAGGTGAATTTGAAGAGGAGGAACAAAATGACAAAAAATTAGCAATATCACATAAGCTGATTTTTACAATTTAGCTTTTCCTAATAAAATTCACCTGGCTTGGTATATTTTTCTTCAGTTTATACTACACTTTTAGCACCAAGATAACATATTATGAAATTTGTTTTCACCTGTAAACCTTTACTGAATGTGATTTGTCTATATTTGTTTTTTCATTGAAATATTAGTAATATTTTCCAAGTGTTTTTCATATTCCATTTCTTAGGAGAACAAAATCTAAGAACCATCCACTTTTCTAAACTTGTGACATGATATTTAATCTTTTTCAAAGAAAAAATTTGTTTGTATCATCTGTCCTTAATGATATAAAATTTAGAAATGGCTTGCAATATCTAAGAGAAACACACATCCACCTTTCCTGAACAATGAGGTAGCACTTGCCAAAACATTTATAAATGTGCCCTTGTGCTATGGTATACATTTAAAGTATATCACGGAGGGAGTCAGCTAGATTCCAGTTCCCCAAGAGCAAGTCTATTTCCCGAGGCGCTTGCCAGTGTTGGGCTAACTGTCGGCGTTATATCATAAAACTATTATCATGAGAGAAAATATTTGTTGGGGGATTGGCATCGGCCCTAAGTTGGCCCAATATACCATGAATCTGGCTGAGCATCATGGGTAGACAACATCCGGGCTACTTGTAATATCCGCGCCATTTTTAATCTGACACGAGCGTAATGAGACTGATACCTTGCATATCTGCATCCACTTTGTAAGTATTTATAATATGTTTGCTTCGACACAGCTTAATTAACGTTTAGTTTAAACGATATCGTGTAAAAATCTGTGTATATTAGACATGGGGAAGTGCAGCGGCCAGGTGCTGTAGGGTCAACACTGTCGAGCACATGATCAAACATGTTGAAAATGTTGAACATGTTAATCATAAAATAAAATTTATTCAGTACTAAAACATAAATTGGGTGCTTTCATTTAAAATTTGTTCAGTGTACCGACAAATTTTCTACATGTATTTTACTTTGAATAATGATTTATATGGTGCAACATTGAATCAAAATCGGTGTGATGATGATGATCAAGCGTAGAAATTTTATGCATAAATGCCTTCATCACGCAAGCTAATCGCTTAATTATACCATGAAACAAAAAAGACGGTTACTCTTTAATTGACAGCTTAAATATATAGTGTTTTATACTTGTAAATTTAATCGTATGTTTACTCTTTACTGAGAAAAGTAACAAATGTATTAAGTACCAAATACTACAATTTTAGTTCTACTGGAGATTCTACAAAGACATTGAGAACACAATCAAAGAATGGCTAAGGTATGCCAAGGACAGGGATGGGGGAGGAAGAAACGGACAGAGAAGAAAGAATGGGGAGGAGGAGACTCGGGAGAGAGAGAGATGAGACTTAGGAGAGGGATCAGATGGAAAGTTGCAGTGCCTATCTTTTTTTTTGGCTATATACTGTGACATACCTGTAGTTCTACGTACCCTTTTCTGTGTCTGTTTGTCGGTAACAAACACGATGCGGATGCCATACACATTTTTTTTTGTTTAAGTAAACAAAATGACGGAACTCATTTTAGTTTTAGTTTTAGAATAGGAGGGCTTTGTATTTTTTAGTCGTGCTTATTGATACCTCCAATTTACTGAACTTGTGCATTTACATCAGGGAGGGAGTATACAGTCATGTAACTCTACAGGTATCGCTTCAAGTGAGCATCAACTTTTTGTTCTTTATTAATGTTTTCTTCGTGAACTGAGCAGTAAAATACTAATTTGTTATAATTTAATTTTATATTTTGATTTCTTTTTCCTCAGTTTTTTAGCTCATCTGAGCCGAAGGCTCAAGTGAGTTTTTCTGATCAAAATTTGTCCGTTGTCTGTCGTCGTTGTCGTAGTCGTCGTTGTAAACTTTTCACATTTTCATCTTCTTCTCAAGAACCACTGGGCCAATTTCAACCAAACTTGCTACAAAGTATCCTTGGGTAAAGGGAATTCAAATTTGTTCAAATGAAGGGCACGCCCTTTTCCAAGGGGAGATAATTATGAATTAGAGAAAAATTAATGGCATTTAAAAAAAAAATCTTCTTCTAAAGAACCACTGGGTCAGGAAAGATGAAACTCATGTGGAATCATCCTCAGGTAGTGTAGATTCAAATGTTCATATCATGACCCCCGGGGCTAGGGTGGGGCCAAAATGGCCGATCAAAGTTTTACATAGGAGTATATAGGAAAAATCTTTAAAAATCTTCTCAAGATCCATAGGAACAGGAAAGATGAAACTCATGTGGAATAATCTTCAGGAAGTGTACATTCAAATTTGTTCAAATCATGACCCCTGGGGCTAGGATGGGGCCAT
Organism: Saccostrea cuccullata; assembly: GCF_032062105.1. NCBI lineage: Eukaryota > Metazoa > Mollusca > Bivalvia > Ostreida > Ostreidae > Saccostrea > Saccostrea cuccullata. The sequence goes on along the minus strand of NW_026928804.1, from coordinate 24,377 downwards.
AAGGCCGTTAAAAGTTTTACATAGGAATATATAGGAAAAATCTTCAAAAATCTTCTTCTCAAGAACCATTGAGACAGGAAAAATGAAACTCATGTGAAATTATCCTCAGGTATTGTAGAATAGGGTTTGTTCAAATCATGACCCCCGGGGCTAGGGTGGGGCCAAAATGGCCGACCAAAGTTTTACATAGGAATATATAGGGAAACCTTTTAAAATCTTCTTTACAAGTACTTCAAAGCCATGATTAGTAATATTTATATGGAATCATCCTCAGGTAGTATAGATTCTAGTTCGTTCAAATCATGATCCCCTTGGGTGTTAAAATTCAAGCCCCCCCCCCCCCCTTTCTCCAACCTCAGTGATCTGATATGTGCTTTTTCCTAGCCGATGTGCTCAGGTGAGCGCTGTGGCCCCTGGGCCTCTTGTTAATTAATGTAGAGCTACTTACAATGCAATGCTTGTTGATGGTAATTCTATGAGATATTGTGAATATGTATTAATCTATCATATATGGTATTAAATGGCTTTTACCATTAAACTGTACTACAAAACCTTATTACATGTATATACAGTTTGTTATTATTTAGAGGACAAATGACCAACCAGTGAAGAGCAAATGAGTTGTCCTGATGGAGAGCCAATATGATTCAAACCAACGTTGTCCAAAAAATGATGTTTGCCTAATATTGAAAGAGTAAGTGGCCCAACAATGGCTCAATAATATCTGTTAGTTGGTCCAACAATTAGCCAACAAGTTGGTCTGATTAAGGGCCGATGAGCAAATTACCGTTGGCCCAACATTAATTGCTTACAATGGCCCAACTGTACAAAAATGACGTTTGCCCAATATTGAAAGAATACATTCGCCCAACAGTGGCCCAATATTAACTGTTACATTGGCCCAACAATAAGCCAACAAGTTGGTTTGATTAAGGGCCATTGAGCAAATTACCGATGGTCCAATGTTGAGTGCCTATGGTGGCCCGACATAAGGAGCATTGTTGGCCCAACAAAGGTCCAATAACATCCTGCTGGGTATGTATGTATTTTGTTTTGTTTATTTTATAAATCTCCATTTTAAGTGTTGTTTCGGTTGTGTTTGCATTGGCGTGTAAAATATCATTCCGTAAACATTATGGCTAGATTGATCGATGAATTTATTTATTGTTTAATGTAACTCTGGAGAATTTTTCACTCATCACCGGTGGAGAGCTGCAAATTTTGTCCTATACTCGGCACTCAGGGCAGGGAGCAGGGAGGGGGTCTTTTTCATGCCAGCTCCTACTGCGGCACGGGACCTCGGTTAATACGGTCTCATCCGAAGGACCGGTCTCCAAGTCCAAAAATGGGATTCGAACCTGCGACGTAAGGATCAACTCCTTACTTCGCTACTCTATAGCAGACTATGGAACGCAGTCACTGCCTTATAGCAGAACACTACTAATGCATTGTGTCAACCTTCCATTACATTATGTCAACTCTTTATGACATTAATCCACACTACTATTGCATTGTGTCAACCTTTCATTACATTATGTCAACTCTTTATGACATTAACCCACACTACTATTGCATTGTGTCAACCTTCCATTACATTATGTCAACTCTATGACATTAACCCACACTACTATTGCATCGTGTTAACTTTCCTTTACATTATGTCAACTCTTTATGACATTTACACATACTACAATTATATTTCGTTAACTTGCATTTCGTTATGTTTACTTTTCATGAGATCTTAGTTTTTATTAACTGATGTGAAAAGCTTATGCCATACTGTGCGCACTCTTCTACATTATGTCGATTCACTATTACGTTATGCGAACACGGGTATCCTCGGCCTTTATATGAGCACAAGTAACAGCTTTTTAAAAAGCTTGCCTGACTAAATCAATCAATTTATCTGCATGAACAGTGATAAACCTTTTGAGCAATAAAACATACCCTAACTTTATATTTAATTTGAGAATCTTGTGTAATTGGAATCTTGATTTTATTTAATTTGTTGAAGAATCATCTCTACACTGCATACTAAAGAGTTATTATTCGGGGGGGGGGGGGGGGGTCTGCTAGTGGAGTGATCTGCCCTTGGATCTAAATTTCAAGCTCCATTGTAACACCTACATACATGTACATTATAAAATCTGTTCTCAAATCATGCATTGTAAACATTTTAAAAGATGGACATAATTAAATACACATTTTGTTGGAGTGTATTTTCTCCTCTGAAGTAAATAGTAGTAATGTGTGTTCATTATTTTTTTTCTTTAAAAAGGGGGGGGGGGGGTAGTGACACTATCATATATGTGTATTGAAATGAAATAAGTAAATTCAATACTTAGACCTTTGTGGAAAGTAAAATCCAAGATTTTTCACTGCTTTCTGTGTGTATCTGAACAGAGACATATGACTTGAACTGCGTTGTTTATTATTATCGGACTAGTCCATTTATGCAGGGGGACCTATATACATGTCAGTATATAGGTCCGATTTATGGAATATACCAACCGTGGGATCGGGAAACAAATTAGAAAAATCATTTCTTTACTGTTGCATGTCCAAATACTGATGTATACGACATGTTTTTTAAAGAATGGTATAAAACTTGTAGATAGAATTTCTGAGGCATTAAAATGAGGTTTTCATGGAAGTTAGCACACCCATTGATTCATACAATAGAACAATCCAAATAAGGCTCGAATTCGAAGATATAGCTTACTAGTGACATTTGGCGCGAAAAGAGCTATTCATCCCTTTCGTAGAACATAAATGGACTGATCCTGTAGTATAGAAATGCAGAAAACAGGATACACGGATATGTTGAAACGGCGAATCACATGGAATAATCTGTTCCATGCAAAAAGAGTAAAAGAAGTAAACACTGCAGTATTTTGCATCAGTAATATCATTCTGTTTTCTGAAAACTGTTTCTTTTAAAATGCAGGTAAAGAATTCCAATGCAAATCAGCTTGCACAAAATCTAGCTCTTTAGATATGATCGCACACTTTCGGATCTTGGAAATATCAATCCTTATACAGCCTGACGCCGTGACGTCAGGCAATGACGTATTTTCCGCGTTCCGCAAGCACTAAAAATGGCGGGAGAGAAAACTGTCGTAGAAGAGATTCTCGACGATTTGGGAATGGCATCTTTAAATGAAAACTTTAAGCGACAAATGATTGACAATCTTGAAACGTGCAAAGCCTTTAGATTCCATAATAAGGTATTTCCATACATATCGTATGATTGGTACTCTGTTTTCAAAGTGATATTTTTTGGTTCACAGTTTTTTAAAAGGAAAATAGAAATTTCACATCTATATCACTGCAGTTGTTAAGATCCACCCTTATGAGTACCCCATAAAAGTACATGAAGGGATTAATTATTGAACTCATTTGCACAGACCTAAATGTTATAGAATCCATAAATAAACTGAACTTGAACTTGATTAACCTTAGACAGGCACAATGTGACATACTCTACTGATACATGGGACACCCTGACAGATATTCCTCCTCCCTTGAGTGTTGAGTTAGACTAAGACAGAAAACTAAAAAAAGTTACATTAATTTTTGACCATGTAAATTCCCCTAATATCTACCACATAGAGCTTGATTCCGTTTTGCAAGAAATAACCCCCAAATTCACATCATGCTAATACTTACATCACTGACATGTAAACAAAACTAATTCCCTCAGACACTGACTGACAGCAGAATTCCAATTGGACATTTTGTGATGTTAATGGAATAATTCACACACGCCAAATCAATAAGACTGATTTAAATACTTGCTTGAATTAATCCTTGTTAAAATAAAGTTCTTAATTCCATCATTTGGCCTATACATCCAGACAGGTGGTCTTCTTCCTTTCCGCTCTTCTGTAGTGTGACTAAAATGGGTAGCGAAACTCGGGCCGGGCCGGCCGGAAATTTCGAAACTGAAAACCGGGTTTTTGACAATAGCGGAATGAATACACATTCCTTCTTCGTGAAATTTACGGACATAGTTTATTACTATAAGATTTGCCTTCGCTGAAAGCTTTAAATTAAAATGTTGTGTTTATCCATCATTATCGCCGATTGTCCTTTTCAAGGTGACTAAAATGGGTAGCGAGCCCGGTTCACTCATTTTGGCGATTTACACTTAATTTCGGTAATATATTTTCAATTATTTCCGTTAGATCTTTGTAATTCAACTTAAACTATTTAAAACATCTTATATTTGTTGTAATATATCCCGATTATTAATTAAGCGAAGCGTTTACTAAAGTGCCGAATACATGATAACCCACCTGCAGTATATTTATATTTTTTTTCATTGTTGACTTTTCTAATCTTTACATTCATTTATTCATTTATTTATTTATCGAGATTTTTTGTTCACACCCGTTTATGTCTCAAAAATAGTATATCCCTTAGTCTTCTCGGTCTGTTGTAAAAAAAAAAAATTAATTGTATTTTTTATACGAGGAAAATGGACTCTCCGGTCAATCTTCGGACTTATCTGATTGTACAGTAAATGCATGATAGGAATATCAAAGTCTAAATCATTAAACAAAAGTTAAATTCTTATGACCCACCCCACCCCCATTAATCTATATTTGATAAATTTTATTCTATATAAATAATATTTTATCCCATATAACAAATGCATGGAAATAGCGTATTTATGGTACTAGGTATGGGGGAGGGGGGGGGGGTACATGTATGTAATCATTGTTTAATAACTTCAGCGCGTAGAGCATGGTCGAACCACTCTGTACACACTAGATAGAAAATATAAAAATATATTGTAAGATTCACCCTCAGGGCTGTATTCCGAGGGGTACATTGTAACCCAGACGTACATCACACGTGTGTATATACAAGGATTCGGTTCCACACCTAATAGTGACACCTGTCATTTCCTGTTTATATTGCATAATAGTCGTCTATTCCCATCTTAGAGCAGTCTACATGTACTTTCAAGAATGTTATAATTTCCGGTTTTAAAATAATGGTCCAACATTTCTACCTCAACCTAGGAGTAATACAAAAGATTGTACGCTTTTTTTTTAATTCAAAGTTTTTAATATTGTTCTTATTAGGATCTGATTTTGAAGGAATTTAATCATATTTCACATCTTTTTTTTCTATTAGGTTTTCAAACTCTGGACATATAAAGTTATTTATTAAAAGTGTCAGTTTGTTCAGCATTAAAAATGTTAGTTTGTTCAGAAGTAAAACGCAGCTCACTGGATTATCTAGATCTGGGGTGTGTAGATATTGGTTTCTCGGAAGTTAGCAAAAGGGGGTGGGTAGGTTTAACTCGAGACTCTAGTTGCTGTATTATTATTATTCAAACATAATGTAAGATTATGAATACAGATAAAACCAACAAGATTGATGAAATTTCCGTGGAATCCAACTCGGATTAAAAATAAGAAACAAATTCACGTTCTGTTTATTTTAAGAAACCCCAGCGCAAAAATATGAATGGTTCCGTCCAAACCTAAAGCGTTTCGATGTCATCATGGTCAATATCTCGAAGTAAGGTCTTTTGTAACGTTTACGAAAAAATTAAAGGCTGTATTAATCAATAAATTAATGATTAATAAAATAATAGTTTTAATTCTTCCTTTCAAAATGTCTCATATCCTATCTACTAATCTAGTCTTCTTACTACTGAGGACAATATAAGCATTATACGATCCGCTTTACAGAGTTACGTCCCTTTCTTAGATCGAAGATAAAGATTTAAAATACATATGGTCATTTTATTAACCTGAAATTATTTTCCCATCTAAACAATAAAAGCTAGTGTATTTTTCATTTAACAATAGTTTTGACAGTAACATTTTATTTTGAAAGTTTAATAAAGAAAAACGACAATTTATAGAATCTTGATTTAAATTCTTCATAAGTATCAAAAGCTGTCTCCGGAGAACAATTGGTATATAAACAATGTAAGAAGCCGATGTATCAGTAAGGAAACTATTAATTACTTATTACTTATTTTCATGTTACACTACTGTCTACAGTCTCTCAACTGAGAGACAATAATATAAACATATGATAAATAGAAACAAAAAATGGTACATGTATAAGATGTATAGCATACATCTACATTTACAAATTAACTTCACACAACTGTATGACATGAACTGGTGCCTTACTACATATGTATATATTACAAGTAAACAAGACTTTACAGTCGCGATTTGCTGCAAAACTGTAGTCAAGTTAATTAATGTAGAAGGATGCAGCCATCTTACACGTATGCAAGTGATTTTTACTACATGTATATTTAAATCTTAAGAACTGCACAACCTTAACCATGTACATCAACACCAATTATAGAGTGTTAACGAAAGCTTAAACAATATTCCTTATACATTTAATCGTTATTTGGTAAACCAAAAAAAAAAAAATTCAAAGGCCTGATTATTTCAGAATGCTTTATACTTAACATGCTTAATTTATTCCAAACTTCCCCTCAAGTGTTGATATACAACTAACAGAATTTTTTGTTATTGTTTTATATTCCTTTATATCCCCTCTCTCTCTCTCTCTCTCTCTCTCTCTCTCTCTGTGTGTGCATGGTTTTTTACTCCACTTATCCTGTCAACAACTTAAATTGAAATTTTCTGGGGAAAAGAAAATAATAAAAAAAAAATGAAAAAATAATAAAAATCTCTCTCTCTCTCTCTCTCTCTGCATGGTTTTTTATTCCACTTATCCTGTCAACAACTAAAATTGAAATTTTCGGGGGGGGGGGGGTTAAAAAAAATGAAAAAATAAAAAAAACCTTACTGCAGGTGCAATAATTTTATACAGAGTCAAGAGAGAGAGAGAGAGAGAGGAAGCCATGTATTATTTAATGACCACTGAGTACTGGCATGCAATGTACCTAATTATTAAATTATGATGATTTTAACTGGAGTGATGAATCATGAAAAACAGTCTTAATTAAAAAATTAAAACCCTTTGATTAGTGTTGTCATAAAAGGGATGAATTGCTGATTGATTTTCAATTTATTAATTCTGAAAATCTGTATAAATTTGTAAAAGATCAATTAAATTGAAATCAGTGAATTATCCCTATTTCACACCTTTGAAAATATATTGGAGAATTTTGCCCGAAGGAATGTTCTCACACCTTTCAGAGTTTCAGGCTATATGATGATATACCCGGTATATACATATATTCAAGAATTCATTTCCACACAGACTGATCATTACACGAGCCATTTCCTGTTTACTATATCCATTTGTGTATGCATAGCTGGTTTCAGAGTAACTAACTACTCTAATTTTTTTTTTTTAAAGTTTTCCTAGTAAAAAGCACATTTCAAAGTGTTCTTTGATGAAAATACTAAAAAAAAAAAAAAATGAAAAATTAACTTTTTTTGTAATTTTACCAATTGATAATTATTGTGTTATTGCCATTGAAAACAGTCATTGACATATTGATAAAATTCCAAATACTTGGATGTAAGCAGAGACATAATAACTGTTATTTATGTCTCCGACGTAAGGCTTCATGGTTTGCTCATTCAAAATCGGTTGCAAATTATTTTCATAAATAGGAATTCATACATGTATTATTCAGCTTCTCCATATATTTCTTATTAAACAGATTAAAATGTACTGTATCTTGATGGAATACTTTTCCAACATTTCTTTTTAATTTTACCAAATTAATTTGTGAATGCCTACATATAAAATATGACCTTTTCTATTAAAATGTTCTTACTGGTGCAGAATATAACCACTTAAAACAGAGTTGAGACTTAAAATTCTGAATTGTAAGAGGACTGAAATTTACATAGGGAGAATCCATCATCATGTTATACTCAGTCAATCGTACTAGTGTGTTCTCTTAACTGGCCATAACTTTCTTATTTTTCAATGAAATTTGGCAATTATGCTTTTATTTTTCTTGAAAAGGTATGGTCTTTTTTAATCTAAAATGATACATTGTAAAACTGAAAGAGGACATAAATTTACACAGGGAGAATCCATCATCATGTTATATATATAGTCAATCGTACTAGTGTGTTCTCTTAACTGGCCATAACTTTTTCATATTTCAATGAAATTTGTCAAGTATGGTTTTATTTTTCTTGCAATGGCATAAACTTTCTAAATCTTACATGATAAGTTGTAAAAGAACTGAAATTTACATGGGGAGATATCCATCATCATGTCATATTCAGTCAATCGTACCAGTGTGTTCTCTTAACTGGCCATTTAACTTTCTTATTTTTCAATGAAATTTGGCAAGTATGGATTTATTTTTCTTGTAAAAGTATGGTCTTTTTTAATCTAAAATGATAAATTGTAAAACTGAAAGAGGACATACATTTACATAGGAAGAATCCATCATCATGTTATACATATAGTCAATCGTACTAGTGTGTTCTGTTAACTGGTCATAACTTTTTCATATTTCAATGAAATTTGGCAAGTATGGTTTTATTTTTCTTGTAAAAGTATGGTCTTTCTTAATCTAAAATGATTAATTGTAAAACTAAAAGAGAACATAAATTTATAAAGGGAGAATCCATCATCATGTTATACACAGTCAATCGTACTAGTGTGTTCTGTTAACTGGCCATAACTTTTTCATATTTCAATGAAATTTGGCAAGTATGCTTTTTTTTTCTTGTAAAAGTATGGTCTTTCTTAATTTTAAATGATAAATTGTAAAACTAAAAGAGAACATAAATTTATATAGGGAGAATCCATCATCATGTTATACACAGTCAATCGTACTAGTGTGTTCTGTTAACTGGCCATAACTTTTTCATATTTCAATGAAATTTGGCAAGTATGGTTTTATTTTTCTTGCAATGGCATAAACTTTCTAAATCTTACATGATAAGTTGTAAAAGAACTGAAATTTACATGGGGAGAATCCATCATCATGTCATATTCAGTCAATCGTACAGGTGTATTCTCTTCACTGGCCATTTAACTTTCTTATTTTTCAATGAAATTTGGCAAGTATGGTTTTATTTTTCTTGCAATGTCATAAACTTTCTAAATCTTACTTGATAAGTTGTAAAAGAACTGAAATTTACATGGGGAGAATCCATCATCATGTCATATTCAGTCAATCGTACAGGTGTATTCTCTTAACTGGCCATTTAACTTTCTTATTTTTCAATGAAATTTGGCAAGTATGGTTTTATTTTTCTTGCAATGGCATAATCTTTCTAAATCTTACATGATGAATTGCAAGAAAACTGAAATGTACATGGGGAGAATCCATCACCAGGTTATATTCAGTCGATCGTACCAGTGTGTTGACTCTTAAATGGTCATAAGTTTTTCCTTTTCAATGAAATTTGGCAAGTATGGTTTTATTTTTCTTTTAAAAGCATGAACTTTCTAAATCAAAAATTATAAATTGCAAAATAAGGACTGAAATTTTCCTAGGAAGATTATCCTCAAACAGTCATATATACTGGTGAGTTCTCATAAAGGCAGTTTATAGTATGATATGCTATTTTTTTTAATGGATAGGGGTGTTTTTAAACCTTTAAAAATTATTCAATATTTTAATACTTGAGAAACCTTTTTACTACTTATTCTAAAATTATTAAAATCCCTAACACAGGTAAAGTTTGACACCTGGGGTATTCCACTGTGTATCCATTCAGGTAGACTGCTAGCTCCAAGGTATTCACACCTGTATAAAATTAGCCCCTCCCTCACCTGGAATAAAAATACTACCTGGTAAAAATTCTCTGTCTTTAAATGACCATATCTTTTTTTTTTTTTATACGTTTCAATGATATTTTTTGGAAAAATTTCTTGTATTTAGTAATTCTAACTTTATCAAAGTATTTGTTTAATATATAATACATTTTTTTGAAATATTTAAGGAAATGAGAGACTGTTTTCTACTCAAGGCTAATAAATTATTGCTGCCTTATAGACATAATTAATATTCAAAAATAAATATTAGATTTTATATAGTCAGTCCGTTCCTGTATGCGTATTGAATGAATTTATTAGAGTCCTTGATCATGCTGACCGGGTGAAACCTTGAGGGCTATAGGTCTTTTCTTTCATTTTATTTCATGTAAATTTGCTTGGTGTGGTATTTTTATTCCATAACACCTTCCAAACGCTACCATGATTAAAAATTCATTTACCATGTTTACACAGTAAAAAAAAAAAGTCCTTACAGTACACATTAGACCCTAATAATCTACACAATGAAGTGATGCAGAAGACCACATGAAAGTGACATTTCAGTTGTATTCATTGTTGTGGCTTTGTTGTTATATTTATAAGAAATTAATTAAACCATTAAAATTCAATTGTTTGTAGTTTGTATGTAGTCATATCATCTGTCCATCTGTCAGTTGAATTGTTAAATCATGATCCAAAGGGGTATTGTGGGGCCACAATATCAGTGAAAACATAGAGGGGAAAAGGTTAAGAAATGTTTTTAAACCACAGTTAATCAAAGAAATGTCATAGCATCAGCAAGTTAGTTTATTCAAGTTTCAAACCATGCCCCCTATTTGGTTGATTGGGGCCAAACTTTTCAATAATTAATTCCTACCCAAAGTTCTCCGGTGAGCAATGTGGCCCATGGGCTTTTTTTTTTTTTTTTTTTTTTTTTTTTTTACATTGCTTTAAAAGTTAATAAATACATGAGGTATATCAAAATATTACCACAATTTTAAAATCTGTACTTTGTCATGCATGATTATTGTAATGATCATTCAAACATACAATCAGGTAATGATTGGTCCTATTTGCATGTTATATGCAATATAACATTTTATAGCTTTTTCAAAGGAATTAATAAATTTAAATCATACCCCATATCCAAAGATATTCGACTTTTAGATTTAATATGTTTAACAGTGTTTATAATGACGTTAATAAAAAACACTGCACTGTCTAATTATGGAACTGTTGTAAATTTCGTGAGTCCATAGCATTACGGTCACCCAGTCTCCTAACAAAAGTACACATAGGCCTACGTCATGTACCTGTGTCCGCAAGACCAACATTAACCTTGGTCTACACACGTGCGATGGAGCTGTCAAACGCATCCAGCGAGCTCGAAGAAACACGTTTTGTTTTGCCGAGAAGTTACAATGGCAGACAAAACTTTATGAATACGAATTCTGATTAATAAAAATTATACAATCCCTGTTGAACTATATATAGTTTGTTCTAACATATGCATCTGCAACAACTTGTGTTTAAAATGACCGGGTTAGGAAAATCAGGACCGGGTATTTCGTACAGAAAATTACTGAAATATACTAAATTCATTTTAGAAATTACTTACATTATTAAGTTTATATAAAATGTATGCTTTCAACACGAACCCGAATGTCCAACCCAGTTCTCGTTTTGCCACACATACCCTACAGTTTACAAAGTGTACACACGAGCAGAATCCGGGGGATTGAAAATTCCGTCATTTAATAATACACACACACAGAATGATTAATTTTTTTCTTTAAGAAGAAATTGTATGATAATTAACGGACTATAAACATGTACTTAATACAATTGTTGATATGTATTATCAATTCATCGGTGAAAAGATATGAATCGAAGAATGACCTAAATATTCTCTGTTATCAAACATGTAAAAAAAAAAAAAAAAGGCTGAGGAGGGAGCGAGCGTATTATTGATATTTTTTATTTGCATTTCGGGGGAAAGTGACTTTCTAATAATATTTTGACGTTATTTTTGATTTCTTTAACGTATGACATACACAACTTTACTCTTATCATGAACAATAATGTTGTATCTACTTATCATGATGGAATATTTTGGTCGGACCAATTTGTGTGAGCCGCCGCTGAATACAGTAATATATCTTGCATTATGCACTTATCGAATATATTTGAAAGAAGACGAACTGGTTTTTTTAATCACTTTAAAGAAAGCATTTTTCTGATTTCAGGAAACTACATTTACAGATTATTTAGAATATAATGGGATTCAAAATAAGGGCCAGTGGGCATAAACATCTATAAGTATAATATACTTAACTTTTGTCAGTATAGCGGAAAAACAAATTCCGCATAAATTTCACAGTTTAGTCTTTGAATTTTACGCTTTTGTCAGAGTCACCACGACTTATACATAGGGAAAGAAAAAGATGTGGGTGACAAATGGTGCCAAAATGAGGAATTATAAGTAAAGAAGTATCACAAGTTATGATTTGATTTGGTCTCTTTCAATCAATTTCATTACTAGAGAAGTTTTTGTCTTTGTTTGAAACAAGTCCATTATGCTACAAACAGCAGAGCTCATAAACTACATGTAAGTAGAACAACTATCATATTATGTGATTCACGATCAGCAGGCCTACAGTGTTCAATAACTGGTCACAGGACTGAAGAGTCGGCAGTTTTATCAGTAAAATAGTGAAATCAATAACCTGTGAGCTACGCTAGCGTAAACAAAAGTCACGTTATTTTTTACATTGTTTTTCTGATAAAATTGCCTGTACCGCCTCCAATGTCTTTTTTTATATTCATTTCTTTCCCCCACTTGGAATATTAGATTAACTTTCAAACTTTTAATCCTTATTTGTTTACTTTTTCACTTACGGGTCAGTCAAAAAAAAAAAATTTAATTCCCTTCTTATCATGCTTATGGGATGTCTAATTTACATATGCAGTGATAAAATGTATTATACTATATCAATGAATTTGAAAATTTTTTTTTTATATAATTAAATTGTTACAAAGTTGATAAAAAATGTACATGTATTGTACTTAATTTATGTTGCAACTCCAAACAATATTTATTCTATAATTCTTACTTGATAATTAAAAGCATTAAGAGAAATATGTTAACCTTTTTACCCCCACATAAAAAATTATGGTATAATAAACCCCACATTTTATTTTTAGTGAGACGTGGGTTAAAAAACCCCACGAAAAATAAAATGGGTTATTTAACCCCATGGGGTAAAAATAAACCCCATGGGGTTTTTGTGGGGTATTTTTAAGTTCATGTTTCCCCATGGGATTTTTTTTTTGAACTTAAATATCTCAAAAACTAGCAGAAAATGTTGAACTTTTTTTTTATAAATCAATTTGATTATAAAAACCCCACCATTTAAAAAAAACCCCTAAGATGATAGCTTTAAAGGAAAAGGGTGCGCAAGTTCGGAAAAATGTCCATTCCGAAGTTGTCCGTCCCACTGTTCTTAACACTGCGACTGTGAATTAAAGTCACGTCGAAATTCAATGGTGTTTACTTTAATCTCATAATTAAATAAATCAAATATTATGCGTCGTGCAGCAATCATTTTTTTCTTTTTATTTTGATTCTTTTTTTGTAAAAGTCTTAAACTTTAACGGACATTGCATTAGTTTCACAATAAGCTTAAAAGCTGAATTAAGTTGAAAACTTTTTTTCTATAAACTATAAAACCTGAAAGCTTCTCCGCTTTCCGCCCTTGGTCTTTAACCATATACCGTGCCCTTTCCTTGTTCAAGATTCCCATATCTGCCACTGATATGTGCCCATTCTTTTGCTTACTAAGGCATATTCAATTGATTTAGATGAGCGATTATTAGATTTTTGTAATAGAATTCTGGCCCTGGAATGATTAAAAAAAATTACTAACTCCAGTGACGTAACATCTTTTTTGAAAGAGGAGGTCAGCCAGGAAAAAAAATCATTTACCCCCAAAAACTTGACAAACCAAAAAAAAAGTCTTTGCCCGAAAATCCTATATCGGGGAGAGGGGTCCAACTTCGATCAGTCCTTTTTTTTCCAGATATATTACATTACCCTTAGTGGATTATACTTCAACAAAAAGTGGGGGTGTGGGCTGTACAGTTTCAATGAACATTACATTTCTATAGTAAAGTTATGTCTGGGAAAAGAGGAGGGTTGATATTATATGCCTGTAATTTGTCCTAATCAGTCAGGACCCCCCCCCCTTCTTACCAGTCATTAAATCACGGTCGTCAACATTCATTATATACTAGATATACAGCTTTGAGATAATGTAAATGTTTTTTAACATCAGGTAATGAACTTTTGGAATCAACATGATAAAGAGTTAACACAATATAAAGATATTTTTAAATCACATAAGAAAGAGTTGACATAACGTAATTATATATCCACATCACGGAATGGAGTTTTGACATAATGTAATAAAGTATTGATATAATATAAAGATATGTTCACATTATGTTATACACTTTTTACACCACGTAATAAAGCACTGACATAAAGGTAAAATTTGTTCACCTCATATCATGATGCCCTCGCCGTAAAATAAAGATAAATCCATATCACGTAATAATGCTTTGATATAATAGAACTATACACTCTCAAAAAGGAATGGGCTTTTGACTTCGTGTAATGATAAGTTTAATTATAAAACACAATTTACTTGACGTAATGCAATTTTGACCTCACATATTAAAGAAATGAAATGATGTAAAGAAAAATTCATTTCATGCAATAAAGTTTTAACACAACGTAAACACATTATCACTTCACATAATGAATTTTTACTTCAAGTTATGAAGTGCTGACATAATGAAAGAATGTGTTTACTTCATGTAATGCAGCATTGACATGATGTTAAGATATATTTACATCACCTCATAAAAAATGGACATAACGTAAAGATATGTTCACATCACGTAATGATAAATTGACATAATAGATGTATAGTTGTATGCTATAAGGCAGTGATGGCGTTCCATAGCAGACGCTCTAACCATTGCGCCACGCAGGCGACGTGGTGACTAGAAGGCTAAACTCTTAAACAAGGAGCCATTATCCCCTCCGAGATAAATTTCGAATGTGCAAAAAAAAAAAAAAAAAAAAAAAAATGAGGGCATTTTGCACCCTTTCTGGCAAATCTATGTTTATGTCTGTAAAGATATAGTTGTGGTCGCAAAAAGTGCCTTGTAGGATCCTAGCTTACTATTCAAGTTGTCTCCTTAGGAATGCTCTGGAGCTATGATAGGAACAGGCATTCCATCTTGATCGCTCGGGCCCCATTACCGTTTAGGTCTTAATGACTCTACCTTTCTTTGTTTTTAATTCAGGCAAGCTACTCATATATTGTAAGTTAAATGTTACAGGAATTTTAATAAACAAGTGAAAGTAAGCATTCGCAAGTAACCTCCTTGGCACCTGATCTCATGAATGTCCAGAGGTTCGTGTTAATTTTCTTTTCACATATTTGTATTGTTCAGAGATTGTTGAGATCGATCAATGTTAGATTTTTTTCACCCTTTTCATTCTACTGGAAAATACATGATTATCATTTTGCTTTAATGAAAGCTTATAAAGAGATCACAAATATGAACTGTTGTTTATAAATGTTCTATTTTTCTAGCATTGAAATAGTTGATTACAAATTTGCAACAAAATTTTCCCATGCCAATCTTGCAGCTCATATTAATAATTCTAATGAGTTTTCCATCTTCCTGTGTAAATTCTTAAATATACAATTCTTTCTCCTTGAAGTAATATACGCTATAACGTGCGCCATTTTAAAATACGGCTGGAAATTTATATATTTTGTTTACCAATAAAAGTTACGAAAATGCTGTAAATTACACCATTTAAATAAAATTCGTTATAAAGTTATCAAATTATAATTATTTATTATCCTGCAAGGAGAATAATGTGTATTTTTAAGTAAATCCACCACGTGACGCGTCGCTACTTTTAGATTGATAAACAAACACGGCGTCAAGAAAACGAGGTAAGCCCTTTGAGATACAACTCACTTTTGACATGGATGGCGTGTTACTTTTAATATAACTTATCTTTAAATGTAATCAGTATCAACCATCTATACTCTGTTATGACGCATATTAACCTTTTATTAATAATCGTTGTCAAAATGCAACGTGCCTCGTTGTCTATAATTTCCCGTGGACATACGTGTCTATATTTAGACCTACTGTTTACGCACTTCCTTTATCAATATTCATGAAAAGACTGAATTCTTGATTGCAGTTATTGCTATATTGTTCCGTTATTACAACGAGTTTTATAGTTAAATTTTGTGGAAATATTATTTTTTCATTACACTTCATGTGTTTCAAATCATTAATCATTTTGTTTCACACAAAATTCGGCATTCATATAGCATGTATGACTTTAAGGAACCAAGATTACCTACAGTTTTCAATATTTCTCAAAAAGTATAGTTTCTTGAGGAAGATTTAAAAGTTAGTGTTATACCCAAACAGGTTTACCCTTTGTCCTACGTGCAATTGTATATCCTGATATAAACGTGTTGTATGTCATTAATTTATATATATGAAAATATGAGGATTTACTTACAGTACATAAATCTGGTCTGAACGCATAGCAAATTAAGTTTTACTAGACGTGTGTAGATTTACTTATAATTATGTAAATTTGCAAATCATTACAAGCAAATTTTCGTGGTTTGAATAGGGTAAATGTTGTGCGAGAAAATTATTTTGAGAAACACAAAAATTTCAAAAAATTGTATAAATTCCAATTTTTCTGTGGTACTGGAAATTATTAATGGACATCAAATCGAAATAAATAATCCTAATCATATAAAATAAAAAATTCTTACTCCATTTCATACTCTGTGTGTGTGGTACGCATTGTAATCTTTTATCGTGTGTCATACCAATCCATCCTTAAAGAAATGTTTCATTGAATTTGTCAGCAAATACAGTTTATCATTTAGTCAAAAGCTGATTGACGTTTTTCATAATAATTGTTATAAAATTAGATTTTGTACTGAATTGAAAGGCTGTGTGACCGTTCCTAAGTGTAAAGATATTTTCATAGTCTTTGTTTCCATTTGTTACATGTACTCGTATCAGTAAGATGAATTTGAAATTGTCAATTTTGACTTTTGATCCTTAATACTGTATTATCTCCATATGTTTCGCCTAATAGTCTGTTGTATGTTTTCGGGTAAATTCCTGGGATTTGCTATTGACCCGCTTATAAGTCGGTGGTATTTTGCTAGAATGTGTAGTCAATTTCAGGTAAACAATCTACTGTATTTATGAGAGTTTCAAAGTATATTTTGGGTGCATTTTAACAGGTACAGAATCATTTGATTAGATACTAGTGTTTTAATTGTAAATGTGGTAACCTTAGATCTTCATTTCCTTCATCAGATTAAGTTTCACCCTTTATAATCGAGTTGTTACAATACTAATAAATTTCTTCTTTAAGGTACTCCGATCCTCAGGTTCTGAGAATCAGACATTGCCTAATTGAGAGTGCTCACAAAAATGTCTCTGAATTCTTAAAGTAACGTATTTTTACCCACGTAAATTCCTCAAATTTCATCTTTAAAGTTAAAATATTATTATATAGTGAAAATTAGTAAATCTTCAGGAAATGCGAATAAAAACACCTAATATGCATTTTCCAATTCAAATTTAATCAACAAATACAATTTAGAAATAAAAATCTAAGAATCCAGGCTTCTGAAGAAATTGCACAGTTTCTACATGTATACATAAAAGGTACTTGATTTCTTGTATTTACTTCGATCTTTTTATAATGCTTAGTGTATAAAGATTTTCCTATCATTGCAAAACACCATTAATCACTTCTTATTTCATATTATCTTAATAAACATTGGTATCTATGGTTAGATTAAAATGCACTTCAACTTCTTTAAATAAGTAATTTGAGAATGCTTTATGGGGAAAAATTTCGACTTTTCATAAGACCTTTTGAGAACGTCAAAGAACCTTGAAGAACATTAAAAGGTATAAAATGAAAATTGTTGCATGAAAAGATTTTATTTTCAATCTTCGTCTTGAGATTTTTTGAATTGAATTATCATGAATTAAAGACTTATTCTTCCTAGTTGAGGATTGGAGTACCTTAAGAATTTTTTATTATTTCCGTGGACTTGCCTATAAGTCGGACCTAGACTTTTGTTCAAAATTCAACTCCCAAAAAACCTACTTACAGGCGAGCATAATAAATCATTGCATCATCTTAGCACAGGTATTTAATTTTCAGTATTTATGGTATCTACAGAACTGTAGCGTTATGCTTTTATATTGTATTCTTTGACCATGACGCTACAGATCCTTCTATGAAAATAATGCACAATTTACGGCGAAAGATTTTCTGCGCATGGTTGGAGAGAATTTTCCACTTTCCAGCATTGGTCAATCAAATACCTTAAACTGCCTGATTCTAGACATGTTTTAACCAATCTGTATATTTAATCCACCTCCTTACCCTTTATTGTCGTCTCTACAGACAAACTCGCTTGTTTTGATCTTTACTGCCACCCGAAAAAAAAGATATACACTGTACTAGTATATCAGGCAAATCTAACCATGCTGCATTCAAAAAGAGTATGACTGTTCGATATTTTTCTGAAAGGCTTTAAATTATTTCCCTTCAAATTTTATAACATAAAAGAAGGGGTTTTTTTTTTACATAAAGAAAACAAATGTTGGAAAATCTTTGATGCGAAATTTGAGAAAAATTCTAAAGTTCAAGTTTGCACTGAAGTCGAATGAAATTAACCCGATGAAATCAACTCAAAATTAAAACAGCAAGTTTGTCATTCTGATGCAGTTCACAAGGAGAAATCATATTGCTTAATAAGTTAAAATTGTTTGTAAATATATTGCAACCAAATAGTTTTTTTATTGTAAAATTGAATTTGTTGAATATATTTCCAGTCGGAATCATTTAATTTACATCGGGTTAGGCTCAATTATAGTGATTTCTTTCAATCGAACCTTCTCTGGTCTTTCCGTCAGAGGTCGGAAAAACAATTGTATCTTCTCGGGTCTTTCTGTTAGAGGTCGGATGTATTAACATCACCATAAGTTAAAAACTTATACATCTTCCTGTTTAGTCTGTGGTATATTTTAGGTAATATCTTTACATTAAATAAAGTTAAACTCCATGCTCCACAGACAAGAAGTGGAATATTGTAAAATATATGTCCAGGTGCATTGCTTATCTTCGTTAAAATAGAAAATAAAAAGTTGCATATATTTTTTGTTCACCTGAGTACTGCACTGTGACCTGTCATCACTATAGGATCGATCCCGATGTTCATTCGATCTTTTGTACCACATTAAACATACATGTTCTTGATGCAGAGTATATTTTTCACTTTACGATCATTTCCTGAGAGTACATTTTAAAATTTAAACTCATTTCTCAGCATTAAGTAATAATAGTTATACAACTATACATTCAAAGCATACTCGAAGTATTTAAACTGTTAAATTTTATTTTGAAAAACATTAGATATGCCAAAGAACGATGAAAATTACAAGAAAATTCACTATAATTGAAATGTTTAAAATCCAAAGTATCCAGTTTTACCATAAAGGGGAGGGGGAACTGTTAAATTACCTCACCAGTAAATTAAGGATATGTTAGAAATGAAAAATATAGGGAAACAAGATGTGCTTGGGAAAGACTGATGCCCCCTATTGCAACATAGCAAAGATTAAACTTTCTTCAATACAAATTGAATATATTGGTACCAGAAGTAGGGTATTATCACTGGAAATACAATTGTGAAATATGAAAGTAGGCCAAGGCTTTTCATAAGTACGGAAATCTTCAAAATCAAAGTCATTGGTATCCAATGAAAGGCCTTTCCACAAAAAATACATATGTAAAGTATGGAAGCCTTAGTCCTAACCGTTAAATATTTCAAAGAGTAGGTCAAACTCCAAGATCAAGGTCAAAGGTCTTGCTATCAAATGAAATCAAAATCATAAGGATTAAATATGTAAAGTGGGAAAGCACTAACCCTAACCCTTTAAAAGTAATGGACAAAGTTTGCTTTTTAAAAGTAGGTCAAACTCCAAGGTCAAAGGGTCAAAGGTCTTTGAATCCAATGTATTTTCACAATGATTACATAATTATGTGAAGTTTGAAAGCCCTATCCCTTATTTTCAAAGTTATGGCCAAAGTTAAAGTTTTTTCACAAGTACGGAAATCTCCAAGGTCAAAAGGTCAAGGTTGTTTGTATCCAATAAAAGGTCTTCAACAAAAAATATATATGTGAAGTATAAATGTTCCGGTTTCTACTGTTCAAAAGATATGGCCAAAGTAAAAGTTTGGAATCTTTGTGTTTAAGTGGGTCAAACTTCAAGGTCAAGGTCAAAAGGTCAAATTTGGTGGTACTCAAAGAAAGGTCTTGTCACAAGAAATACACATGTGAAATATGAAATCATGACTCCACTAAATCAAAAGTTATGGGCAAGGTTAAAGTTTTTGCATACAAACAGACAGACAGACCGACAGAGAGACAGGCAAACAGACGGACGGACACGACAAAAACTACATTCCCCCAAAACTTCGTTTACATGGGCATAGAAATAATAATTTTAAAAAATCACATATTCACAGGAAAAACAATGCATGTCAAGATCCCGGATGGGAGGGCTGGGGTGAATTTTTTTTTCATTAAAGGTTGCAACTAGTGTGTATCATTAGTCGTCGAATATGTTTGACGCTTAATGATACAATTCTATCATTAAGCGACGACTTATCATTAACGGTTGAGAATGTCAGCTATTAATGCAATAATTTATAATTCACTTGATTTGATTATTAATTATAAATAATTAAGCAATTGCGACGCTTAATGATATTTGTATTTGCACATTGCCTTCAATATTACCTTAACAAACCTTTAAGTGGTAAAAATCGAGAAATAATTTCAAAGTTTAGGATGTCTGATCACAACTTATATATTGAAAGGGGTAGATACACGAATACCAATAGAAATGACAGAAAATGCATATTGTGTACTCTAAATGAAATAGAATCTGAATTTCATTTCATTTTACAATGTCCAACATATGAAAATTTAAGAAAAGAAATATATATTAAAAAATATTATTATCAAAATAATAGTGTATATAAATTAATACAATTATTAAGTGTTCAAAATGTAAGGGAATTAAGAGGTCTGGGGATTTTTTTAAAAGAAGCGTGTCATTTACGAGAAAGTAAAATAAATTTATTATAATAATGAGTAATATTGATTTACTATTATGATACATGTAGTACAATAATATGTTTATATAGATATGTACATTTATCAATGCTTGTGTAAATACATTGTAATATATGTTTACATGGCAATTATGTACATTGTATGTAATTAATATGTTAATCTGATGTATCTGTTGATACATGGAATAAAAGAATTGAATTGAATTGAACACAATAATAAATATTCACAAAAGTCACTTGATAAAGCATCATTAAGGGGCTTTTTATCATAAGAGGTTGCTACACCGCCTAGTTTTTGTCGCTTACTTCTGGTATTATTTCTTGAAGTTTATGCTTTTTTACACTCTTAGAATGGTATCTGTAGCCCTCTATTATATCAGTCCGAATTTTTCTCAAACACAGAGCTACAGATCTGAAGCTATTCTCCATTATCTTAAAAAAGCAATTTTCTTTTATAGCATTTACGAGAATCTAAAATATCTAAAACGTCTATACTAATATCTCCTGATGTGACCTCATCTCCGAAAAGTTATTTAACCAGGTGTAATTATTGATCATACCTAAAATTTATCCAACTTTTTCAAATGAGGACGCGGTTGTCGACAAGGGGAGCCAATTTCTCCATATTTATTTCTCTTCTGTGCAGAGATATAATTATCAATAAAGATTAAAAACAATTAAAGACATCAAGGGAATTGAAATAGGGAATACTGAATTTTAAATGTCACAGTATGCTGATGACACAATGATAATCTTGGATGGGTCAGAAAAATCGCTTCAGGCCCTAGAGAAGGAAATAATAGAATTTTATAATATGTCAGGACCAAAGATAAATCAAACAAAAACCCAAGTGGTATGGATAGGTAGTAAGAAATTTTATCATGAAAGAGTTTGCCCTGAGATAGAATTCATCTGGACTTCCATTTTTAAACTTCTTAGAATTTATTATAATGTTGACCTTGCAAAGATTACTAGATTAAATTACGACAAAAGACTTGTTACAATCAAATAATATAATACATTTGTAGATCGATGTAGAAAAAAGAAACTTAACACCGATTGGAAGGATTACTTGAATTGAATCACTTCTTATATCACAACCTAACCCTTTATTTATATCTTTATCAACTCCGCAAATCAGTTTTCTGAAAAACTTACTTGAGCAGGCAGGCGCGGATCCAGAAATTTTTTCCAAGGGGGGGGGGGCAGAAATTTTCTTGACAAGCAAAAAAAAAAAAAACAAAAAAACACAAAAAAAACCTAAACACGCCCAAACGTCAGAAACCTATTTCGTCGGTGGGTGGGTGGGATCTATGAATTATTGCCTCAAATCTTTCACTTTTCATACCAATTTCACACATACTCGCGTTTACCAAAGGGGGGGGGGGTCAGTGTTTTCCAAGGGGGGTCCACGGTAACTTTTTTTCTTGCTTTAGTATATACATTTTTTAACCCTGTAACTTCCAGGAGGGGGGGGGGGGGTCCTGACCCCCGACCCCCCTCTAGATCCGCGCATGTTGAGCAATATGCTTTTCAATTTTCTATGTACGAAAGCCCATTGAGTTTATTTTCGTAGGTGAAAAAAAATTTCGCGTTATAACGCAAAGCTTTTGCTGTTTTACCAAGACATTTGCATAAGTCTTAACTTTCCGTTAATTTACAGTTTTCTTGCTATAATGAATGTGTCGTTCCCTTTTTCGTAATCTTTTTTACTGTCTTTCTCATCGCTGTTCAAACAATTCACAGTCTATGCGAGTCCCCCCCCCCCCCCAGTAGTTAAACTTCATGATTATGAATTTCGAGATAAAAAGTACTGGCTTCATTTTTTAACACTCTCTAGAGGATTTGAAATAAGATTTATTTATTAAGATCAAGATATCAAAATTGACAAATTGGGTTTGTTTGTCAATTGTGTCCCACCACAAGGATGAAAAATTGGATGGCAAATGTTTATTTGTCTCCGTTAGACTCACAGTACATAGAAATACGACATCGTATTTGAGAATGCGCCACGTGGTCATACCACTGCTAACAAAAACATTGTTAATTTTAAATGTGCACAAACTCTTTAATATGCTGTATACGTTTACTTAATAGTTTTAATTTATGGCGCTAGTCCACGAACTCTTTAATAATTCCTCATATACAGGTAAACTTTGGTATCTCGACATCGGATATGCCGACATCCTGGGATATATCGACGTCCGTCCGCGGTCCCGGCATTATTTACTATATAAATGATTTGCAAAAACTATTATGTCGACCTCGGTAATGTCGACTACCCTGCTTATCTTGACGTATATTCACAGTCTCAGGAGCAAAATTTACCTGGTATATGTCGATATCGGGGCAATTTTCTGCTCTCCTTAGCCTAATTGTTTGTCAGCTGGTCGCTCGTCCCGCACGGACTACTCCGTGTTTTGACGTCGCCAGAAATTCACACCGTTCACACCCATGTTTGACTACATACTGCTTGTGTAGAAATGTGTTTGTAGAGGAATCCCAAGCCCCCTCGGCGTCTCTAAGACGTTAATTGTTTAGTTTCAACCGGTTAACCTGCTCAGCTTGGGTAATATCATTGTCAAATCTGCTCTATTCTGCATTAGTGTACAGTATGTCTAAATCTAACATAGTAATAACTTAACATTTTATATAAAAAAAATACTGAATTACAATTAATGATATACCCATTAAATTCAATTTAACTTAGAAAGTGTGTAAAAATGCATTCGCACGACAATCAGCCGTAATATCCATGCATGTGTTACATCACTGAGTTTGTTTTAATGCGCAAATCTTAAATTTTGATTTGAAAATGAAATGAAAAATAATGATGAACGATGATGAAATAAAAACGAAGTGAAGTAAGTAACTTAAAAAATACGCATTATTTTTTTCCATATCACGGAAGTCGACTTTATTCCGTTATGGTTCGGAGTTAATAAAGTGCATTTCGTATACTGTTCTGAAAAGCAAGTTGCACGCGGAAATCTGGATGGGGAACTTCTATTAGTAAAACTAGAAGATTTCCATGAAAAAAGGAAGCATTTCATAAATTACATTCGTAAATTATTAGTCGAATATTTTAATAGACGTAGAGGGATACCTGAAACAAACGAGACACAGTCTATTGTTGAAATGTTATAACGCGAGAAAAATATTATTTTAACCTACGAAAATGAGCCCATACATGTACATACATGTAACTATAGCTATCAAATGTTGATAAAATTAAAAGAAACGTTGCTACTCAGCAATATGCATATTATGGTTTGAAAATGATTGATATGGGGTGTTACATATTTAAGCTTTAAAGTCAACATGGATAAAGAGAATGGATAATGACAATAACTTCAAATTCAAAAATTTTGCTTGAAAATATAATTGATAC
>NW_026928803.1:0-36121 GCF_032062105.1 Saccostrea cuccullata | reverse complement strand
CAGGCTTCTTGCCACTGGACGCATAAGGGTTACAAAGGGGAAAATACAACCTTTAATTGTTTATTTCATCATCTACCTGTTGGGGGCAGTGATATAAATCTTTTGATGTTGGACAAAATACAGATTTTTTTAAAAAAAATCAATTTTTAAAATCTCTTTTAATATATCTTCATTTTTGTTTTTAATGTGTGTTAGGTAGAAATTATTCTAAAATATTAATATACTTGAGACCTATAAAAGTAATAATTCCTTTCATAAAACAGACAGGGAGTATTCCCAAGGAGTATTGAGGAGTAGGGTGGAATTTTTTTCAATTAAGTGTAAAATAATTTTTCTGGCTGCCATAAACGACACTACATACCTGTATATATTTGTATATTCTTGTTTTTAAATAGTTGAAATATTTTATTTCTTTACGCTATTGTTTATTTCTTCCTCAAATGGACTTAACTTCTCCCATAGTTTTATTCATTACGTCTGATGCATAAGCAACCCTTTTCTGAAGAATGATGCTAAGACTGTAAGCTTTGACAGAAACCTAAACAATGTCTCTGACAATAGCTACCATGGGCAGTTTTAAACCTGTGGGAGGAAAATAATTTACAATTACAGACAGTTACTTTCGAATACGGGTCGAATACATAACTATCTCACCAACATGTCACTTTGCAACAAAGTCGTCAGCATTTTATTGTTCTCTGAACGGGTGAAACGTTCTGAATGGCACTCCTATCGATAAATATTTACATTAAACCAAGCTTTAGTGCTGCTATGGACTTGACACAAATCTCCCTTCATTACCGCCATGTTCATTTAAAACCGGAAGTACGAGTTCGTAAATTTGAAATCTCGATCCCGACTCAAATTTGACATCGGAAAGAAAAAATTGTTTTTCTCAATTTTATTTTTTTTCTGAAAATTCAAAAACTTGAGCGGCGGGTTTGTAAACCTAAAAATAAAAAAATGCTGGCCTTAGTAAAGAATAATGCAAATTTACGCAGTTTGAGTCCATAATTTTTTTAAATGACCGAGATTGTCCTTTGAAGCATATTTTCTCACATTAAATTTTGATACAATAGCCTAACAAAGTGCATCTATTTATAATAATTCATGCAAAACAGTGATATTATATTGTTTACTAACATGTTTCTACTCTATTTTGGGTATTAAAGTTGAATATTTAGACTTCAATTAATTTATATACAACAAAATCTAGGATAGGTAAAATTTCAGTATTTTACATTTCGGGGTATATACTCCGATAGGCTATAGCGGAAAAGTGAACATGTTGACATATAATTTTTCTTGTGTCTATCCATTGCTTGGATGTATGTCTGTCTTATAAAAGCAGATTTTTAAAGATTGAGCCCATTTAGTGCCGAGTATAGAACTACCTTAAGTTATTTTTATCTTCCACAATGATTTAATCTCAACCTCTATCTCCAACCCTAGGGAGACCAAGCCAAAACTTCTAGATATCATATCTGAGGGTTTGAGATATTGACAGGGGGTAAAACTTAACGAAAAAGTGCTTTGGACTTTCAAATAACTTTCAATTTGACATATTTATAAATATTCAACATATCCATGTCTCGAGATATGGACATATCCAGAAATAGTAAAGATATCCATCTCAAGATATTGAAGTTCTCATTTTGACAGCTGTAGTTATAGTAACCAATGTTCTCTGATTTCAGTTTCTTTCATTTTTCTGTGCATAGTTATAAAATGACTATATCTTTATATTAACAGGGTATTTATTTTCTGGTTATTCATATTGTGGCTAAACCCAGTGAGGAATATGTCACGAGTTTTAATTACCTCGGAAAGAAACGAGAGCTGCCTATATAAAACATTTAATATTTGTGGTGACAGGTAATGTTTATTCTATAATAGCAAAAGAAAAATTTAAAGAAAGAAAGAAAGAGAAAATAATACCTATTACATATTCTACACTTCATGTTGAAATTTTATGTACTGTAAAATCACATATTTTCAAGGGGTCAAATTTTCATGGTTTGAGGAAAATATATTGGTTCATGGAGATTTGATTTCTCGGTTGAAGAATTGATCAGTAATATAAGTGAAAAATTGCATTTTGTGGTGGATATAAATTCATGGGTCTCTTCATACTTTGGAAACCACAAAAATTAACCCCCCACAAAAATTAGTGATTTCACAGTATGCAAATTTATATAGAAAGATTTCTATAATTTAAAAGTGAATTGAAATTATAACTATGGCATTTCACTTGATGAACAAAAGTGTTCCATTTAAAATTAAATGACTTAATTCTTTTTCTTTGTGTTTTAGGTGCCGTCCCTTCATGTTTTACTTCTTTAACTGGTTGTTCTGTATCGTCAGTCTGGCGGGCGTCTTCATCTGGTATAACTTTTACATGGCCCACTGTATATTCCTTGGTGTCATGTCCGCCGTGCTGATTATGAACGGGGGAAATTATTACATCGATGTGTTCAGTAAACGAGGATTTGTGGAGGGCGAATGTGAATAAAAGTATTACTTACTTTTGGTCTCATTTATATAATTATGGTACCATTGTTATTATATCAGGGTAATTTGTGAATGTATTGTTAGTGAATTTCTTGTAGTATATGTACATAAAAACAAATGTCATCTGTCATACCATTATTTATTTATTAAAGCATCATCATCATTTTTCATTATCATCTTTAATGATATTCAGTTACCTTGATATATCATGTTACGAAGGTTATTCCTTATAAATCTCTGTGAGATTAAGCTGGGTACTATTAAATAGATGTATTTTTCACAGATTATTTTGCTGTATTGTTACTTGTTAAGTACTTTGCTCTCCCTGAATTTGTATATTGGTTGTTTTGTAATTTACATATATGTAAAGATACAATTTTTAATCTAAAGTTGGTTGATAACTTTCAAGCTTTGTAAAATACTTTACTTTTTGTTGTTGATTTTAGTAAAGTAAACCATGCTTTGTAATGAACACACTTTATAATAACAAATCCCTGCTTACAGAAAAGTTATCTTTATTCCCTAAGGTTTTAAAACATATTGTGAAATACCGGATATAATAAACAACTCTTTACTGTTGTACTGTAACTTTAACTTCTTTGTCGAGATCAGGGTAGAAATCATATGATTTTGGAATAATTACATTATTGCCTGTAATTTTAAATATGTACTTTAGCTGACTGTAGACTAGTTGATCTTTTAATTAAAACTTGTACCTCAAAATATCTTGAAGTTTCTAAAACAATAAAACAGTGCAATACATTTTCATTTTAACAAAAACTGAGATTTTTAACTTACTTTAATGTTTTTTTACAAAGTTTTCACAGACAGTATTAGATTGTAATGTACTGTACAGTTTACATTGTAATTATTGTTTTTAGCTCACCTGAGCCGAAGGCTCGTGAGCTTTTCTGATCACATTGTGTCCGTCGTCCGTCCGTTCTGCCGTCCGTCTGTCCGTCCGTAAACTTTTCACATTTTCGACTTCTTCTCAAGAACCACTGGGCCAATTTTGACCAGACTTGGTACAAAGCATCTTTGGGTAAAGGGAAATTTAAATTGTTAAAATGAAGGACCAAATCCCTTAACAAGGGAGATAATCAAGAAAAGACAAAAATAGGGTGGATTCATTAAAAAATCTTCTTCTCAAGAACCACTGGGCCAGGAAAGCTGAAACTTATGTGGAAGCATCCTGGGGTAGTGTAGATTCTAAATTGTTCAAATCATGACCCCCGGGGATTGGGCTGGGCCACAATGGGGAATCAAAGTTTTACATAGAAATATATAGGAAAAATCTTTAAAAATCTTCTTCTCTAGAACCACTGGGCCAGAAAAGCTGAAACTTATGTGGAAGCATCCTGGGGTAGTGTAGATTCTAAATTATTCAAATCATGACCCCCGGGGGTAGGGCGGGGCCACAATGGGGAATCCAAGTTTTACATAGAAATATATAGGAAAAAACTTTAAAAATCTTCTTTTCAAGAACCACTGGGTCAGAAAAGCTGAAACTTATGTGGAAGCATCCTGGGGTAGTGTAGATTCTAAATTATTCAAATCATGACCCCTGGGGGTAGGGCGGGGCCACAAGGGGGAATCCAAGTTTTACATAGAAATATATAGGAAAAAAATTTAAAAATCTTCTTCTCAAGAACCACTGGGCCAGAAAAGCTGAAACTTATGTGGAAGCATCCTGGGGTAGTGTAGATTCTAAATTGACCCCCAGGGCTTGGGCGGGGCCACAATGGGGAATCAAAGTTTTACATAGAAATATATAGGAAAAATCTTCTTCTTAATAACCACTGGGCCAGAAAAGCTGAAACTTATGTGGAAGCATCCTGGGGTAGTGTAGATTCTAAATTGTACAAATCATGACCCCCAGGGCTTGGGATGGGCCACAATGGGGAATTAAAGTTTTACATAGAAATATATAGGAAAAATCTTTAAAAATCTTCTTCTCTAGAACCACTGGGCCAGAAAAGCTGAAACTTATGTGGAAGCATCCTTGTAGATTCTAAATTGTTTAAATCATGACCCCCGGGGGTAGACCACCCAGAATCTTCTTCTCAAGAACCACTGGGCCAGAAAAGCTGAAACTTATGTGGAAGCATCCTGGGGTAGTGTAGATTCTAAATTGTTCAAATCATGACCCCCGGGGGTAGGGCGGGGCCACAATGGGGAATCACTTTAAAAATCTTCTTCTCAAGAACCACTGCTCCAGAAAACCTGAATCTTATATGGAAGCATCCTGGGGTAGTGTAGATTCTAAATTGTACAAATCATGACCCCCAGGGCTTGGGCGGGGCCACAATGGGGAATCAAAGTTTTACATAGAAATATATAGGAAAAATCTTCTTCTTAATAACCACTGGGCCAGAAAAGCTGAAACTTATGTGGAAGCATCCTGGGGTAGTGTAGATTCTAAATTATACAAATCATGACCCCCAGGGGTAGGGCGGGGCCACAATGGGGAATTAAAGTTTTACATAGAAATATATAGGAAAAATCTTCTTAATAACCACTGGGCCAGAAAAGCTGAAGCTTATGTGGAAGCATCCTGGGGTAGTGTAGATTCTAAATTGTTCAAATCATAACCCGGGGGGGGGGGGGGGAATCCAAGTTTTACATAGAAATATATAGGAAAAATCTTTAAAAATCTTCTTCTCAAGGGGATTCTAAATTGTTATGGCGGGGCCACAATGGGGAATCAAAGTTTTACATAGAAATATATTGGACAATCTTTGAAAAGCTGAAACTTATGTGGAAGCATCCTGGGGTAGTATATAGTAGATTTCAAATTGTCTAAATATATGATCTTTGAAAAGCTTGGGGTAGGTAGTGGGGTCACAATGGGGAATAAAGTTTTACATAGAAATATATTGGACAAGGGGGAAATCAAATTGTCTAAATTATGATCATTGGGGTAGGGTAATGTAGAACAGAATGGTGGTCAAAGCTTCTCAGGTGAGCGATGTGGCCCATGGGCCTCTTGTTAGCCTTTACCACAGGTAGGTCTGTGAATGATATGCATTCCAAAGAGTAACATTTTAATTTATTATTGAGTTTGTTTTAACTATTTCCGGAAAAATGAATCTTTTCAAGTATTTTTGTTCATATTTAATGGACTAATCAATATACTATATATACTATATATATATAAAAAAACAAACTGTAATTTATTTTCTGCAAAACGAACCAGAATTAAGCAGTTTCTACGAAAATCGAGTGTATCAGACATCATTTTGAATCGCCATTTTGAGCTAAATAACACATTTCAAATTTAAACGACTAAATTTTCGATTAAAGTGATTTTTTTACATAGTTGTACTACGCTCAGTAAAATATTCACAAATCCTTTCTCCTATGTAAACTACATTAAGAAATTATTTTTAAAAAGATGAATATTCGCCATTTTGAATCGCCATTTTGACTTTTAACTTACAGCTGCGCCATCATTCAGTTGCAGAATAGTGAGATGCAGAGAAAAAATACAGATCTGCAGTGTATGGATATTTGCAAATGTAAAATCCTGAACAAAGCGGAATATAGAACAATAGACAAAAAAATCAGAGAAAATTCGAATTAAGTGTAGAAACGACTAAATTTTCTGAGTTTAACTAATAATGTTAGCATTCTATTATCATTTTATATTTGTATTACACTCAGTGAGATATTCACACATTATTTCTCCTTTTTGAACGATATTAAGAGAAAATTAGAAAAATTGGATGTCCGCCATTTTGAATCGCCATTTTGACCTCTTTAACACCATTTTCATGAAGGCCAGCATATTTTTTCGGATTCAGCATACTCGAAATAGGTTAAACAACTATTATGGACAAAATAATAATTATTTGCCGTTAGAAGTATTTTTTTCTATAAATCGGACCAGACTATAGAGTCGCGAAGTAAGAAGTTTATCCTTACGTCACGGGTTCGAATCCCACTGTGGGACTTGGAGACCGGTCCTTCGGATGAGACCGTATAAACCGAGGTCCCGTGTCACAGTAGGTGCTGGCACGAAAAAGAATCCTCAATGCTTATGGTCGTAAGTACCAAGTATAGGACAAAATTTGAAGCTTTCCATAGGCAAGTGGGGTCTCCATATAAGTGAAAAATTCTTTAGAGGAACGTTAAACAACAAACAACCAATCAATCATCGCAAACACGTAAAACAGGTAAGTTTTTGAGGTGTTGTGTCACCCCAAAGACCCTCTTTAACACAAGGAATTCCCTATATACTGACCCACTTTTCAGATTCAGTTGCAATTGATGATGGTCACATGATTGAAAAATGGTATCTCATTCATTTTGACAAAACAGAACGTAATACATGTAATTAGCAATGTTAAGAAGTTCACTAGCTGGGATATAAAAACTGATTGGTTTTGTAATTAAATCTGAACTTAGTGAGATTCGTCCAAAAAATCCTAATTAGAGCATAGACCTAGTCTATGAAGAGATTAAGTCAAATCCCGTGAAGCATTATATCGATGTGTAATGATTTTTTTTCTTGAATACGTTCTTGTCCAATCAAAACACGGATAATCAGTAAATAAAATTGAAATTGGAATTATCAACCAATGGATTTGAATCAAGCTGATTTTATATACTGTACATCACAGTGGATCTGCTTATTATTTTGGCGATTGATTGGAAAAGACTGATATTTCACAAGTAAAATACTGGTGACACAAAGGGGTAATTAGAGGCGTTGAGATTATGAATATTGGAGCAACGCTTTCTGCTTTTGTCGCTACTTATTTTCAAAATCCTGTAAGATTGCAGTTTAATTGATAAACTCTAGCAGTGAATAGAGAGCTTAACAACAAAGACAAACAAAACAAAGTGGCAAAATGTGGACCTCTAAAAAGTTTTTTTTCAGATTGACTGTCATTTTTTCTATTTATAAAGAATATGTAAAATCTTTCGCTGAACTTCGAGAAATGGGTTTGACTAGAATCTCTGCACTCGACAACCAACTTCCCTTTCATGAGTATTATTTCATTGACACTGTTGAAGAAATCGGGCTTATAGAATGTGCTCGTCAGTGTACGTTTTACCTACCTAGATGTGCAGGTATTTTATACAACCGATTCCGAAGCTGTAAGTTACTGAAGGGACACTTTCATACCAGATCTAGCAACAGGAGCGAGGAGGGATGGCAATTTCTTTCAAATGATAAAGGTACGGTTTCTTTTTTGCTTTCACGTAAGTATATAGAATTTTGTTAATTCAATTACTTCTAAATGACAAAGCTACAGCAAATAGATAAACGAAAAGTAGAATATATTAACTGTGAAATTCCGACAGTGTAAATTACACATCATACATTTTAAATAGAATATACTCCGTACATTTGAAATTGAAAACATATTTAACTTTTTATTGCTATCCTTTTTCGTCCGTTGTCGTGCCTCGTGTGTTGATATTTGAACATTTTCAGCTTCTTCTCTGCAGTCACTCAACAAATTTTCAAACAATTTTGGCATAACGCACCAATGGGTGAAGGGGAACAAAAAGTGAGAATTTCATGGTCTAGCTCTGCCCCGCGCGCTGGTGCCTGAGGGGTATGGCAAAAACCACTAAAACTAATGCAACCTTTAAAAATCTTCTTTACTTCTGGACATCAATTAAAATTGTTGGCATAAATGTAACAAGCATTGAGTCCTCTACCAAAATTGTGAAATTCATGGCCCCAGGGTCAAAGGTTCTAGTGCTAAGGCGGGGCTTGTGGGTGTCAAATAACTAACTACGTACATACACTGTAGTTATGATGAGTAAGGGTGCCTCTTCTAAAATTGTGAATTTTATGGCCCCAGGGTCAGGGGTTCTGCTGTTAGGGTGGGGCTCTGATGATTAAGTAGTGACAATGCATAAATTCTTTGAAAATTTCCTCTCTGCTCATGGTTATCCAACAAACTAACTATATAGTTATGATGAGCAAGGGTGCCTCTTCTAAAATTTGGAATTTCATGTCCCCAGTGTCAGGGGTTCTAGTGTTAGGGTGGGACTCTATTGATTATATACCGGTAATGAAAATTAACAAGGGTCTCTTCTAAAACTGTGAATTTCATGGGATTTTAGTGTAAGGTTGGGGCTCTATTTGATAATATAGCGAAATACATTAATTTTTAATCCCTGTCTCTGCTCTTGAGAATGAAACAGACCAACTACATACGTAGTTATGTTAAAGGGGCTGGTCCGGGGTTGTGACCATTTTTAGCTTTATTGATCTCCTTAAAAAGAAGAGATCCATATGAAGATATAGAAAAATGATTAAATTTTAAAACTAAAATTTTTGAAATTTTTCTTTGCTAAATGATAGTTGACATCTTAAGATATTATATCTACAAAATTAAGTTATATCTTGTGGTTATTTATCTTGACCCCCAGCCTCCTTAAGGACGTTCGATCCTGAGATTTTGAGCGTATTTCGGTCAGGTCCTTTATTTATAAAATTAAGCATCATTTTTAAGTTCTAACAATAAAACTGAATTCTACAATGCAAATTGAACTATATTCAATGAAAAAAACGCGATTAAATTCCATTCAAGTAGAATTAAGCTAGGGACTATATTTTGTAGAGGAAGGATTTTTAGACGAAAATGATCAGTTTTTTTTTCCATTTTGAACTATAACGGTACTGTTAATTTTGGATTCCTATTTTTCCATGCTGGTTGCACACAAAGCTGTTTTTTGCAGTGAAATGTGTTATGCTGGTTCTGAAATATCTATTAAATTATTTCTTCTGAATTCTATCAACAAAGTGTGACAACTATAGTAAATATTATATATTCTGAAAGTCCGGGAAAAAATTGAGTCAATTTTAACGTAAAATTGACACTTTTTTAGTAATATCTGTAAATGTACATCATATACCCCTACTTATGATGTTCTTTTCTAAATATTCAAGATAACTTTGACCTATCTGCTTAAAATCAGAAAAAGTTTAAGACTTTAAAATAATTTTCTTGCTTATTATATTTTCAATGCCGGAAAAATAACATTTTATTAGTGCAGAAAGGTCAAAAAATTGATTATGCGAAGCAATTTTTTTTGTCTTTTTTGAAACAGACTTAGAGTTAATTTTGTTTCATGCTTTAATTGGATAAAAATATTTGAGGGAAATCGTCGAAGATGTCATTTTTAATTAAGACACAAATTTCAGTGCAAAAAGGTCATATTAAATGTACTGTAGCGCCAAAAGAAGCATATTGACCCCCATTTTTTTATTTGAATTTTAATTAAGCTTTGTATATAGAAACTAAAAATATACTTGGCAAAAAAAGTTTAAGACTTTAAATATCAGGATCGAACGTCGTTAAGGAAGAGTGGCTCTTCGAACAGTGTTAACTTCATGGACCTAGGGTCAGTAGTTCTGATGTTAGTGAAAATGCAGTAATTATTTGAAAATCTTCTTCTCTGCTCCTGGGTATTAAATTTTATGTCTCCAAGGCTAGGGGAAAATGCATTATGGTTTGAAAATCCTTTTCTCTGCTCAAGGGTATAAAACAAACTAACTACATATGTAGTTAAAACGAGGAAGGGTGCCTCTTTGAAAATTGTGAATCTCATGGCCCTCATGGGTCAGAAGTTCTGTTGTTAGGGAGGGGTTATATGAATTATAAAGTGAAAATGCATTAGTTCTTTGAAAATCTCCTCTGCACCTGGGTATTATGCAGATGAACTTCCTATATATCTATGATGAGCAATGGTTCTTTATGCAGAATTGTGAATTTCAATGCCCCTCGGTTAGGGGCACAGTAGGGGATTCGAGTGTTAGGATGGGGCTCTAATTATTATATACTGAAAATAAATTGATGCTTTGAAATCTGCTTCTTTGTATTTATCAAACATTTATGATGATCGAGGGTCCCTTAATTTTCTAAAATTTTGAAATATGTGAATCCTGCAGGGACTCAGGGGTTCCTATGGGGTGGGGCTCTTCTGATTATTGCTGTATATTATTACTAATTAGTTGAAATGCATTTTTTTTGTTCCCGTACCCTGCCGATATAAAGTAACTAAAGTAATCATTATAAGTGTATATTTATGATGAGCGATGGCGCCTCTTTCAAAATTGTGAATGTCATGGCCTTTGGTTTAAAACATGAACCAAATTCAATGGGAAGAAAGTTTTTGCATTATCATCAGTGACCTATAAGACCCATGAGCCTCTTGTTGTTTAAGGCATCCATGAATTATAAATATTTATGCGCACATTATATACTTTGTTTGGTATGAATCGACATCTGTTAATGTTTCATTATACGCACTTTTTATGCACTAATAAGTTTTTTTTTAATAGCTTTTACTTAAGAAATGAATCTTGTTTTTCAAACAAACGACTAAAATAATTATGGTATATCTTAAAACTGCCTTTGAAGTAACGTATATTTGTTCATAGTTTATTAGGAAATTGTCTTCCTAATAATTCAATCAATGATTGGATAGACCGTTTTAGTGAAGGAAGGCAGATGAAAATTTCATGTTGCCCGCTGCGAAAAGCGTATTGATGAATATTTCAACAATAATATAACTATCAAATACCTAAGAAATTTCCTTAAACATGATGCACCGATTAAATAAAAAAATAAAAGATATGTTTCATTTAACATGAGAATAAATGATATTGCATTGGCGTCGGAAGCAAATTGAAAGTGTTAGAAAAAAAATTCAGACCTACAAAAAAAAAATAGAGGAAAATTTGTCCATTTCCTATTTCGTGTTGAGGGGGGCAAACGCTTATATTTACCCTTGACCATTTTCAGCTTCTTCTCTGCAACCACTCAACCAATGTCAACCAATTTTGACATAAAGTAGCTATGAGTTAAGGGGAAAAAAATTGTGAATTTCATGATCCCTACCCCCATCCCCAGGGGCCTGCAGGGTAGGGTCAAAATCCATTAAACTAATGCAACATTTAGCAAAATGCCCATGGATACATTCTCTACGTACTATTAAACAATGTTAAATGATGCAACCTGTCAATAGGAAACCAACAGTCTCGTTTAAAATCAAGACTTAACAAATTCTATGGTCGATACAATGACCTATAGCTTGTCAGCAAATACATTTTATCATTTAGTCGAGTATTGTCGGACATTATTCAACACATTGTAGCGCATTACTGGTATTTTCACACTAAATCATCTATGAATTTTTTGTTTTTCCCTTTCTGACAAGCACACGGCGGGTGTAACCGGCCTATAAGGGATGTTTACTCCTCTAGGACACCCGATCTCACCTCTGATATTTTGAGATCGGTGTTTGTTCCGCTCCTTATCTGTATTGTTTCAATGGGACTTTTAGCCTGATTGGTGTCAGTTATATTTCATTTCAAACTCTTTTTCCTATATTTTATGCTGCCAAATTTTAGCAGTGAACAACTTGAACTACTGAATACTTTTAGCAGGGAACAACTGGAGTTCTGAAGAATAAAATGAAATGAATCCTATTGGGATTTTTTTATAGTAATTTTACAGTATTCAATAATAGTAAAAAAGTAATTTAATCGAGTAGTTTGCGATAAACCAGTAAAATGTAAAGAGGAATACACAGATACAGTAATAAATTCATCTCCTTTATTCTCTAGCTTGCAAAAGCGGATGGGTACCGTTTGATGGGCATTGCTACTTATATTCCAAGACAAAGATGGACTGGGATGTTGCCAAGGTAAACAAACTTTGATTCTTGCAATTTCTGTATTATAAACCAAATTGTGAACTGGATTAAGCAGAAGCCAACGATATTAAGCTATCCACCTGACCATACTAACTCTTAGAAACCCATCTTCCTATACATGAGTACAAAAATATATAATATATATACCCTCTGAGGGTCACATGATCAGCAATAGTTTCTAGATCACTTATTCCTATAGTTGCTGTTTAACTTATACTGTAAACAGATAAACACCAACACATTATACACCTGAATAAGAGAAGTAAGATCTGGCTAAGAAAGATATCAAATTTGTTCAACTAATGAAATGTGATATTTCACAAACACATCTTATTTTTTCTTGTGTTTCAGGGTGAATGTAACAGGAACAATGCTAAACTGGTTGAAATCGAAACAGAGTCTGAAAACTCTTGGATAATGGAAACATTTTTGCCCACGGAAGGTAAAACATGTATTCATTGTATAGAAAAAGATTGGTAAATGTTATATTCAGATGTCAAAATTTCAATAAAAATTTCATTAGAATCCATAAAGGTCCATAAAACAATACCAAATGGGAGCAGAGCAAACACGGACCTCCAAAACATCCAAGGTGG
The DNA here is from genome assembly GCF_032062105.1 of Saccostrea cuccullata. Taxonomy (NCBI): domain Eukaryota; kingdom Metazoa; phylum Mollusca; class Bivalvia; order Ostreida; family Ostreidae; genus Saccostrea; species Saccostrea cuccullata. The sequence goes on along the minus strand of NW_026928803.1, from coordinate 23,330 downwards.
GATCAGGTGGTATGGAGGAGTGAGAATCCCCCGCCGACTAAACATAAAATTAACATATTATTGAAATATTGTTGAGTTATTGAATCTATTCTGTAGCGGATTGTCCTTCCTTTTGGGGGTGCTCTGTGTGGATCGGGGCAACAGACCGGGATATGGAGGGGAGGTTTGTTTGGGACAGTGACCAACGCCCCGTCAATTTTACACGATGGAGTCCTGGAAACCCAAACAATGAGGGGCCATCTGGTGAACAGCACTGTGTAGATCTCATGATTTCTGGAGAATGGGACGACGGGGAATGCGAGGCACTCATGGGTTTCGTTTGTGAAATGGATTACTGAAAATCAATGTAGAGACTCATATCCTTTTAAATAAAGACAGAAGGACTTCAAAATGAATTAATTTATTAATCAGTTTTATTAATGTCAACGAATGTAGTTAAATGATTGTGTGATCATTACAAAAAAAAATGTGAAATTTATTGAACAAGGTATTCCTCCCAGAATTTTGGTAAATCAGTTGTGTACAACAGGATAGAATAATCTAACAAGCTTTTTTCCTTTTACTTTTAACTAAAATATTAACAGTAGTGAAGGAGAAGCTTCAGGAGTACTGTGCAACAATGTATATGAGAAGTGGTGTAAATCAAATGTGGATTGCGAAAAATTCCAAGGAACCTTTGGAAAGAAAGAGGGCGTATAAGGCGTGGACAATATCCCGCTCTGAGACAAAATGTTTCTCAATTTTCAAAATTCACAGAAAAGTTTTATTTTTCTAAAATCATGTTCTCAGTAATGTCATCTTCAAAACATTTTATCGTTTTATTTTAATGAACGATATATTTTTTGATAATCTTTAATTATATATCAAAGTTGACAATTAAGCATATTTAGTGGAAAATGGGTTTATTAGAGCTATAAAAAAGAATTTTGAACATGAATGGGTCAAGTCTCCATTCTTCGTTAACGCTTAAATGATGGAAACGTATATGTAAAATCTATTTCATCTGTCCAAAAAATGGAATCTGATATACGAAAATCGAAAATTTCTGAAAAAATGTACGCTTCAACAAATCCGTTAATTTAAATCACACTGACCGACGTTGATACTGCATATACTTCGTAGCGTAGTGGTTAAAGCGGTTTGTCTTGGACCAAACCTTGCGCTATATTATCTTACAACATAAGTGAAAAATAAATTATTAATAAAATATTAAAATAATGAAATACAGAATTAAATGTGTAAAAGATTATATAAACAATATTATTTTGAAAAATATAACTTTTAGAATTGAGAAATGTCTCTTCTCAGAGCGGGGGATTGTCCTCGCCTTGTACGCCTTCATTGTTTGATGTAAAAAAAATACCCAAAACGACAACATAAAAACTTTTGACTTTTCAACTTTATATATACACCATTATCCATGATAAATTATAGTCCAGGATCTTTGATATCATTGACAGCTGCCTTTTCAATGAAAATGGAATGAAGGATATGGAGATAACGAACAGTATTCAATGTCAAAGTCCATGAAACAATACAAAATAGGAGCAGAGCAAACATGGACCTCCGAAACATCAGAGATGGGATCAGGTGCCATGGAGGAGTGAGCATCCCCTGCTGACCGGTCACACCCGCTGTGTGCTCCTTGTCATGATAGGGAAATAACGGAAAACTCCGTCGTCAATTCAGTGTATAAATAATGGACTAACAATAAGTATGAAAACAAGTTTTACAGGGGACCTCGGTTTTTAAGGTCTTATGCCGAACTTGTAAATTTACTTACCTTGTCATAAAATTTTTTTGTTGAAAAAAAAAAAAAAAAAAAAAAAACAAAAAAAAAAACATTCTGATTGTACACACAAGTGCTCTGAAGTAAAAAGTCGCTTCATTTTCTGATTGACTATAACTATATGTGGTTTTTGAAACCATCAAACAGTCGATTGGAATTCCAAAACGAATTCGTATTCATATGAAGAAGAAATTGTCCAAAAGCTTGTACAGTCATCATGAAGAGATGAAAACACTTGCTGCTGCCCTCATCTCGACATATAGATATATCGACGACGAATAATCAAAAAACAATGATTATTTTCATTCGTATATCAATACGATATATTCCGGTGAACTACAAATAAAAGATAGCACAGAGTCTGACACATCTGTTTCATATTTGGATAATTTACTTGAAAAAGAAGATAATAATTGTAATCTAACAACCAAGTTTTACGATAAACGTGATGGCTAACTTTTTCAATCGTCAACTTCCCTTACTCATGCCTTCATCACCTGCATACTGGGTAAATTGTTTTGGTTAATTTTGTAAACAACTATCGTAGTATCGTGTCGTGTTTTTGTACGATGTATATTGTTGGGGAAATTGACTCGCTAGCCGTGTAGAGGACCCTTAATGACGTAATGTCCAGTCCAAATAGGTTTGGGACGATTACTCTGAAATTAGACACAGGGAAGCGCTAAGTAAAATATACTGCTTTATTCAGGTCTCCGATAAGAATGAACAATATATATAGTCACCAGGTACAATAAAAATCATATTTCTATCTGCATAACGCATTACAAAGGTTGGTGCCCTAACTTACTTAACTCTGGTGACTAATAGAGTGATCAAACAATATGAAAATACTCACTCTATATAAAAAAAATCGAAACAAAGTCATTTAACTAAATAAGTAGTGAAGGTAAACATTGGCTAAGGAAATTCGAACTGACAAAATGTAAACAAGTTTAAGTTAACATTATCAATATAAATAACTTTAACCCAAAATAAAAAGAATTATAAAAACCATTATTTTATCTAAAACATCCCTGCTACTTGATCAATCAAGGAAATACTTCTTAAGAACTTACAATATAAACTTTACCCGCTGCATGGTTTGTTTGTTCAACATTGTGAAAAGTGAAAACCAGTTTGATAAACAGTAAAACCCAAAACCTAAACTGAACATATTATTTCCGAACTTTGCTGGTTTGACCCAAAATAATTGAAACAAATAATATTAAGCTGGATTGCATGCATAATGATGAATATTGACTGAGAACTAGTTTTATAAAAGAAAAAAGTTTAAACAATAAAAACCTTAAAACTGAATAACTGGTTTTTTGTGTAATTAATTATTTAAAACAGAATTTTACTTTGAATGAAAGCTCAAATTTCTTGAAAACAAAATCAAATACTTTAACTAACTTTACGAAACATAATAATAAATTGTAAATACTTTTAAAAGAAAAGAAAAAAAATACATAAACTATTTTACCTGAAATTAGACACAGGGAAGCGCTAAGTAAAATATACTAACAGTGCGACATTTAACTCCGGACACGACATTTGTCCGGACTTTCGCCAACCACTTTTCCAAAGATATGTGGAAACCATTTATATCATCTGATGGGATTTTTTAAAACTTAACACATGAACCAAACTTTACACCTGATTATCTTCTAGGTAAAAAGATATTACACCTGAAATCAAGAAATCCCATGGGATAATGGTGGGAGTTTTTCTCCTAACCAATATCCCACCATTATTCTGTGGGAGAAAAAGGTATTCTGTGGGATTTTTTCTCCCATAGAAGTTTGAAAATCCCATAAATGCTTTATAATGGGACAAAATCTCCCATATATTTGTATACAGAAAATAATCTCCCATCTCTTTATAAATGTGGGATTTATCCCATATTTATTTCAAAACAGAAAAAAATTCTCCCATGGGATTAAGAAACAACAGTTTTAAACCAAATAAAGAAAATATTGAACAGTTTAACTACCATTAATTATTTATTTTCATTTAAGTTTCTGTGTTTCCTACACCATTTTTTTATTTCTTAAAATTAACCAATTTGGAGGGCAGTGGGGTAATGTTTTATTTTTCAAATGATTAAATATTTTACATGAAATAGCACTAAAAATCTATATAACTTTCAGTTTTTTTTTTAAACTAAAAAGACAATTTCCTTGTAAGTTGTATGTAGTTTACCTTCTTTTATTCCTTGTATGTAAATTTTGAATGAGAAAAAAATGCAATTAAGAAAGAACAAATCTTTTTTGTTTATTTTCCTCCTAATCATTAAGGTTAATTTATTGCGTAAGTGTCATTTGTCAAGCTTTACAACAAGATCAGATCCATATATGTTGTTAGATCTTTGCCTGTTTGCTAGCACTAAACTGATGGGTTTCCAATTAAAAAATCACATGAAATTGGGGCGAGTCATTCACTCTGAGATTCTCAAAGAGTTTTAAAACTTATTCAGATGAACAAACTGTAATAATTTACCTATTTTTTACTCTAAATTTTCTTTGTATGATCCTGATCATGCCTTGTTTTTGTTCCAATGACAGCTGGAAATTATTTTAGACATAACGAACCCGATCTGACAAATGAACAAGAAATAATGTTGAAAAAAAAAATCAACCGTCTTCATTATGCACATTTACTGGTAGTTTGCATTAAAAATATTTAACAATTTTACCTTTTCACTAATTTCAAAACATTTTACCTACACCTTAATTAGAAACATTTCCATAATTTTTGACAGTTCATTGAACCCGTTCAAAAATAAATATGATGAAAGGGCATGGATCCAAAAATTGCGGTGGTACTCTACTCAGTGTTTCTTATCATCCAGTAGAAGACAAGTTTTCCTTAGTTCTGTTACTTCTTTAATAAAAGCACTCTGCTGATCTTTTGCTTATTATTTTAACTATATGCAACATTGACATGGATTCAACTGATAAGTCACCTTAGGCCATTGCAAGTTTCTTCTTTGTTTAACATCTGTATGCACCTTGATTTTTGACACCCCAAACACATAAAATAAGAGATTCAGGCCACAGTTAGTTAAAGCTCACTATTAATACTAGCGCGGATGCAAATATAGCAGAATGATATTGGGTATTAAACTTTTACTTCAGCAATCTACATGTAATTTAAATAAAATGTTAGACCCGCACTCATACTCGCTAAACTGACTGTAGTGACTATGTGAGCAGATCTAACATCTAATTTTAACTAGATTGGTACTTCAGTGGCTTAAATTTATTCAGCTTCTTTCAGGAATTCAATTTTCTTGTCATAAATGCATATTGTCAATTATTATGCTTCCTGTCAGTTTGTCTCTGTGACATAACCCATATACCCTACTATTCTTGCATTATGTTCTTATGATTTAAATACATACTATGCCGAAATAGTGCTCGACTATGGGTGGCACTGCACATGTAGCTCTCCCATCTGTCAATATATATTATTTCAGAGAGCTACAGTTCTGCAGTACTTAACACTTCAGATGAAAAATTAACATTCAAAATAATTCTTTTAAAATAGTTTCTTGCAATCCCCCCCCCCTTCAGTCAAATACTATTCTCTAAAACTATCTGTGCATTATACCTAAAGCATGGAAAGTTCAAAATTAAAGAAAAAGATTATGATGCACGTTGCACAAGGTGACATATTATAATAGGGATGCATAATAATAACATTAGTGTAGTATTTTGCATGTATTATATGCCTACATGTATTATAGTAGTCAGGATTTGACACATAGTGCACTCGCACCATGTGTCAAACCCTGACTACATTTTTCTTTTTAATGAAATATAGTTAATTAACAAGGCTTTCTTTTCATTCAATTCATGGAATCCGGGGGGAGAATGAAACATTAAAGTCTTATTTGGTCATTAGACTTGTTACTGGAGTATCTATTTTTTTTTTATTAACACATACTTTAACATCTAAAATAATCTTTGTTGTAATATTTGAGTTTATAGTATATGATATCATCATAATTGTTTTAAATGGGTAAGGGTGTTTTCAAACATTCATAAATAAATCAATATAGATTACAGAGAAAGTTATTATTACTTCTATTAATTCAAAATTTTCTCAAAACCCCAACACAGGTAAAGTTTGACATCTGGGTATTTCACTGTGTATTAAACCACTTCCTGTGTATAGGAATTAGGAGACAGATGGCCACAGGTAGACTGGTAGCTCCCAAGGCATTCACACCTGTACAAAATAAGCCCCTCCCTCACCTGGAATTTACCACCCGGTAAAAAACCTCTGCCTTTAGGCATAGTGCATGCAAAATAAAACACTTTTAAATAAATATGCACACTTCATGAATTCCCTAGTTCATTTAATAAATGTACACATCCCTTAATTTTACATTTAAGGAAATATGCAAGGTATCTTACCTACTGATAATTTTTCAAGAAATTCTATATTTAAACTTATAATACATGTACCATATTACATATTTTTAGACAAAAAATCAGCATGCATTTCCAGGGATTTTGAAAAGATATTAAAGTTTGAAAAAATTTGCATTATTCAAAGAAAAAATGTACAAAAATTACAAAACATAAATTCCAGATTTTTTTTTTCATCAAAACTGTTTTAGAGGAGATTTACAAATCCATATATAGACAATAAAAATATTGCACACAGGTCCTTCCTTTAGTGGAACTATTGAACTCCAGGGAAGAACCCAATAAAGTGCAAACTACATTGCGCATGACCTTAAATGCCTGTTTATCAATTATGTAAGAGAAAAATAAATTAAAGAACTTGTTCTAATTAAAATAATGAAAAAAATCCTTATTTAAGCCTTTAAGTTTAATTTTTAATTAAGAAATTTGACAGATGAATAAAAAGAGTATTCAGTAATATACAATATAATACTTATTAAATTAATTCTCTAACTTAGTTCCATTTAGATATTCAATATTCAGGTCAACACTCTTTACATGAATGAATTATCAACAGTTTTGTCCTTAAAGTTTTCAATGGATCCACAGATCATGAGATGATGTCTCCTTTTATGTGTATGTATATATCTGTGTATACTGAAAAAAAGAAAGTTGCTGTGTGATGAAAAGGATAATAAAGAAGTCTCTGGTGAGACTGTAGCTCTACTGGTCTGTATGCATAACAAAGAAAAGGAAGCACTTGGATTTGAAATTTTGCGACAGCATTAAACAGAATTATGTATCTAAGTGTAGTCTACTTGGTGCCACATTACATTGAAATCATACCAAAATTGTAGGTGGAGTAGCGTTTTAAAGGAATTTTTATACAGAAATTTCTATTTTTAGTAACCATGGCAGCACTGTTCATTGAAATTTAAAGAAAAAACCAATGCACTATGTACCTTAGTGCAGTCTACTTGTGTGCCAAGTTATATTGAAATCAGAATAAAACAGAGGAGTAGTGTTTTGAAAAATTACAGACAGATGGACAGCTAGACAACGGACAGACAACGGATGGACAGCTAGACGGACGGACAAAGGGACACCTTCCTATCGCATAAGCTCTTCTGGTCTCTGACCAGTAGAGCTAAAACAAGAGGCCCATGGGCCACATCGCTCACCTGAGAAGCTTTGACTGGGTCATGCAATTCTTAACCATGGATCTTAATTTGGACAATTTAAATTCCCTATTGTAGCCCCGCCCAACTCCCAGGGGTCATGATTTTGAATAATTTAGAATCTACACTACCCCAGGATGCTTCCACATAAGTTTCAGCTCTTCTGGCCCAGTGGTTCTCTTGAAGAAGATTTTTCCTATATATTTCTATGTAAAACTTTGATTCCCTATTGTGGCCCCGCCCAGCCCCTAGGGGTCATAATTTGAAAAATTTAGAATCTACACTACCCCAGGATGCTTCCACATATGTGTCAGGTTTTTTGGCCCAGTGGTTCTTGAGAAGATTTTTTAATGACCCCACCCTATTTTTGTCTTTCTTTAATAATTATCTCCCCTTGTGAGAGGACCTGGCCCTTCATTTTAACAATTTAAATTCCCCTTCACCCAAGGATGCTTTGTACCAAGTTTGGTTAAAATTGGCCCATTGGTTCTTAAGAAGAAGTCGAAAATGTGAAAAGTTGACACACAGACAAAATGTGATCAGAAAAGCTCACTTGATCCTTCCGCTCAGGTGAGCTAAAAATTATCAAATTTGTTTTTTTTCAATATTAAAGAAATAAAACTGCAGAATTCAATTGTAAATGGTTGGTTGCGTATTACCGTAATTATTCAAAGTAGTTTTTGTTGTATGGTTTGAAAAATTTTATTACATTGTATTCCTTAATTCTTTCTATTCTCACAAAGAATTACCTTTGCATTTCTTGTATTTACAAGGGGGACAAATCTTCAAGGTACATGTACACTATATGTCAGTATATATATCTTCATTTTCTGTTAAAGGAAAAAATAGAATAAATCATACAATATCAATTACATGTATTATAACAAAGCATGGATTAAATTTTCACCAAATTTAGAAAATGAATTGATCATGTTGAGTATCAAACTATCAATCACTCAAATTTCTCAATCCAGCCAAAATGACTGACACTAAAATTCACCCTAAGAGGACGAAGTACAAAATATTAATTATTTTCATCTCTAAATATACCATAAATGAAACTTTGTGCATGTTCTGCATACAGTTACCAGTATCTGTACTATAGTAGTTTTATGCCCTTGAGAATTTTTCATGATGTCAGATGATGCCATATTTCCATGTCTGTTTTTATACGCCTGTTTGAAGACGGGACGTATTATGTTATGCATGTATTATAGGCTTCATGTTCGTCCGTCCATCTGTCCATTCGTGTCCGGCTCATAAATTGAATACTATTAGGCCTAGGATTGTCAACTAATACTTCTTGGGTAGACGGTGTGACACACACAAAAAGTAGGTTGCTCTGATCTTCAATAAAAATGCTATGGCCAAATATGAAAAATCCTGTCTACCCTATTTCAAGGTCACTGTGACCTCATAGTTGCTTGTATTAATTAAGAGTTCTTGATGGCTATATTCCAGATAAAGATCTTTCAATTGATTTAATGTAATTAAAAGAAATTAATGTTTTAGTGTATGATTAAAACTAAATTAGTATTGTATAATATAATTAAAGCTAATTATACATGTGTTCATTGAAAAAAAAATTTACATTTCAATTTTTATATATTTGCAACAAATTGCAGTCATGTCTCACTTAGAATTTTATAGTCTAAAGAATGATTTATTTTTTATTTTTTTATTAGACTGTAGCATTTCCTTTATTTCACAAAATATTCAATAAACAATTCAAAGCTGCAGATAGATATTTGTTAAGCTCTAACACAGCCAGTTTAGAATTATATGATGTATTATTTAGTTATAATTAATCCCTACACTGTAAGTCTCTTAGAGATGTATACATGTACAATATTTTCAACATGATAAGAAATGGAAATTAGATCATTGAAATCTGTTAATCAATAAGGTTACCTGATTTTCTTTCACTCTAACCAATTTATGATTATTGAACAATATTTGACGGACATATCATGCTGTGGCGGGGCATTTTATTTTTCTCTGTGGTAACTCTTTGAAAGTTAAGAGAGTTGATTTCTTAATAATTCTACGGGAATGTAAATTAGGCAGGTCGATAGGTTAGGAGCTAAGAAGGCCTAATATTCATGAAAATCTCATGTGCACCCATCTCTGTGTCTGACGCTTAGGAGGCCACATATACATGTAATTCTTGTGCGGCTACCTTTGTGTTTGAAGTCAGTGGGCAATGACTATTGAAATTGGGAGTCCTTGTGTAATTTAAATCTATGCTACATTAACAAAGCAGGTTATACTGCAACATTCATGAAAAAGTGAACTTTATTTCTTAAATATCAAATTCCCTATCAATTCTAATAAAAAATCATATTATTAGTAATAAAGCTGGAATGTTTTTTATTTCAGTTTAAAGCAATAAAAAATATTTTTACAAATAAATATGTAAAATAAAAAAGTCTTAGCATTTGTGTCTTTTATTATTTACTTACACATAAGGATCAACATGCACACAGATGTATAATTTTCCCCTCAAAAGTACATGAAGATAACTTAATAATGATATTCCTTCCTATGTATTCATGGTATAAAAATAAGTTTAGCAGTTTAAAGATTGATTTTCACTCAAAGTTTTAAGACTGTTTTTCAGAGATTAATAAAAAAAACATTTTAATAATTGATTATATCAATAATCATGTGGGTACATGTCTTATGTAAACTTCAGAGGATCAACAAATTTTCTAACAGAGATTAAGTAATTTGATATTTGGATACAATATAGTTTTTGGGGTGATTAGTTATGTCCATCATGACATGTAATATATTTAATCATTAAACACTGATCCCCATATTATATCTCAAAAATTATCTTGACAGCAAAAAAAAAAAAAGAAGAAGAAGAAGAAAGAAAAAGAAATAATACTTGCAACACACGCAATGTGTGTTAATCCCTATAGTACACTACAGTAGTGGGATACTTTTAACCATGTCTGAGAGAAGATAAGAATTAATTTTCTAATCAGTAATGCTGATGACTGTAATCAACAATGATCAAGATACTTATAAACTGTAACTTGCAAATTACAGACAAAGTAAGACATGACAATATATTTCTATGTACAATCACCAGCTTGTGTACACATTCAAGTCATTGAGAATATTCGAACGAACGAGTACTACAACGTTAATTGTCATTGAGGAAATTCGAACAAAAGAATAATATTCGGATGTGTATAATTTTCTGACGATTATTTACTTTGTTAACTTGTATAATGTACTACTGAATATCCCCATCGACTAGACTGCTAGGTTTGCAAACACTTTACAGTGAAAGAAATTCATAACATATGAAGACACTGTAAGTCTGTTTATAAAATCAGAGGAAACGGGATGATCTTATACTAGATCTTTAGACTAAAAAAAAATCTATGATCCATGCAGTAACATGTGAAATAAATAACAAACTCAATAATTCTAAATCTACTTACAAAAATAGAGCAGGTCTTGTCAACATCATGTGGAAATTTCCTCATACATGTAATCTCTTGTCGCCATTTTTTTGATTGGCATTGGGTAATTCTAGGGATTTAAATAAAAATGCATCCTTCTGCACAGAATTTTTAAGAAGTGAATTCATAGATAGAATATTGCTGCTTTTTTTACTTATTGGTTTATCTTTTTTTAATTTAAACAATGCACAGTTCACGAGCAAAAAAAAAAAAGAAATGAAATAAATTATCAGGCCTATTTTTTCTGATTTTTGTTGTTGTAAATACTACCATAGATAATACCCATGGTAGTATTTACAACAACAAAAATAAATAATGGTAATTAAAATGTCCAATACCAAAAATATTAATATTTTAATATAAATGGGACATCGATCATGATCACTGAGAACATGATAAGAATGAGGAGGGTAGGGGGGGGGGGTAGTCTCTTTGTATCTCTAAAATAAAATGTTTCCCTTGAAACGTCAAGAAAACTTTATTTGCATGGTCAGCGTTTGAAAGTCCAGTCAGCAGTACATAGCCTCAATAAATCCCCGTCCTCTTTTTCTTCACGGCATTTTGATATATTGTTAACCTTCTACATGTATGATGTTCAAAATTGTATCATTCACCAAATATCCTTCATGTGATAATCAATAGCTAGCAACCTATAAAATTTTGTCTCCTCAAATCCCATTTTTGTGAAACGTAGAATGAAAAATTCAAAGCTATTATACGAGTATTCATTTTACTTTCATAAACATGACTCATGTTTATATTTTTAAGGGGGAAAATATATACAATTTATTTTATCGTTTGCTATCAATTATGAATGGTGTAAAAATGTTGGATTTAATTTTTAAATTGAAAATGAAAAAAAAAATTATGACTTCATCAATCCGGAGGTTTAGTAAAGCACGGAGTTTGTTTTTCATGAGATTCAGTTGTTAATTCGACTCTCTGAGTGTTAATATCCCCTGTGTATGTTTTGTTAGTTCCAAGCAAATTGTGACAGTTTTGCTACCTGTGGAAAACAAAAGACTCTTAATTGCTTCTAGGTATATACATACATGTATCATACCCTATCGAGATCTGGGGTGAAGATATTGGATTCTTGGAAGTTAGCAAGGGGGGGGGGGTAGGTTTAACAGCAGACTTAAGTTGCTTTATTAGTATTCAAACATTTACCACGTTTACTGCAAAATTAAGAAAAACAGGTTATACTACAGAAGTTGATAATTTTTTCTTTGAAATAAAACTCAGATGACAAAATCAAAAAAAAAAAAATCACATTTAGCTTAACTTAGGATCGACACCCCCGTCCAAAAATATAGTCCCGTCCAAAGCTAAAGCGTTTAGAAGTCAACAGTGTCAATATCTTGTGACGCGTTTATGAATATGTCCTATTATTGTTTTTAACGATAATATAAAAATGTATCATTTATAAAATTTCATAGCTTGAACTTTAGTTGAAAGAATATTATATGTCCGATCTGGGACACTAATCATAATACGACACTCTCTACAGAGTTATGTCCCTTTCTAGTACGTAAGTTATAGATTTAAAATACTTTTGGTCTTTATGTTTACCTGATTTATTTTTTCATTTAAACAATAATAGCCAATGTAACTTTTAATTTAAGAAACTTTGGACGAAAAAGAAATTTTTTGAAAGTTTTATAGAGAAAAATGACAATTTATAGATCATTGATTTAAATTATAGTAAATACTCAAAGAGGTCTCCTTAGAACTGTTGGTATATAAAAAAAATAATGTGTTCTTTACATTATATATTATCAGGAAACATGTTATAGAAATCACAATTTCACACTTAAATCGTTCAAATTGAAGAAATAAATGAAATTAAAAATAAAATAAGAAAACTGAACGTAAAAGATATATCAGATGTAAATTCTGTATGAAAAGTATACACATGTAGTTAACTTTCCTACCAATAATCTTGTATTCAAAGTGTACAAACAGTACATTTCAGATAGATACAGAACTTGTGAAATAAACTAAATAGGGATACTAGCACTGTACGAACAGTACATTCAGATAGATACAGAACTTCTGAAATACACTAGCACTATTGTTTAATATCAAGCATCTCAGGTTTTTTTTTTTTTTTTTTTTTTTTTTTATAAATATGTATTGAAATCTTCCGAGATAGTTCAAACTTAGCACTGCATATCAACACAAAATACAGAATAAGAGCAATAGCATGTACTTTCTAAATGTAAAATGATAAATTGTAAGAGGACTAAAATTTTCATAGGGAGAATCCATCATCATGTAAATTACTCTGTCAATCGGACTGGTGTATTCTCTTGAATGAGAATAACTTTTTTATTTCTCAATGAAATTTTGCCAGTTTGGTATTATTTTGTTTGCAATAGCATGTACTTTCTAAATGTAAAATGATAAATTGTAAGAGGACTAAAATTTTCATAGGGAGAATCCATCATCATGTAAATTACTCTGTCAATCGGACTGGTGTATTCTCTTGAATGAGAATAACTTTTTTATTTCTCAATGAAATTTTGCCAGTTTGGTATTATTTTGTTTGCAATAGCATGTACTTTCTAAATGTAAAATGATAAATTGTAAGAGGACTGAAATTTTCATAGGGAGAATCCATCATCATGTAAATTACTCTGTCAATCGTACTGGTGTATTCTCTTGAATGAGAATAACTTTTTTATTTCTCAATGAAATTTTGCCAATTTGGTATTATTTTGCTCGCAATGGCATGTACTTTTTAAATGTAAATTGAAAAATTGTAAGAGGACTGAAATTTTCATAGGGTGAATCCATCATCATGTAATACTCTGTCAATCGGACTGGTGTGTTCTCTTGAATGAGCACAACTTTTTTATTTCTCAATGAAATTTTGCCAGTTTGGTATTATTTTGCTTGCAATGGCATATGTACTTTTTAAGTGTAAATTGAAAAATTGTAAGAGGACTGAAATTTTCATAGGGTGAATCCATCATCATGTAATACTCTGTCAATCGGACTGGTGTGTTCTCTTGAATGAGCACAACTTTTTTATTTCTCAATGAAATTTTGCCAGTTTGGTATTATTTTGCTTGCAATAGCATGTACTTTCTAAATGTAAAATGATAAATTGTAAGAGGACTGAAATTTTCATAGGGAGAATCCATCATCATGTAAATTACTCTGTCAATCGTACTGGTGTATTCTCTTGAATGAGAATAACTTTTTTATTTCTCAATGAAATTTTGCCAATTTGGTATTATTTTGCTCGCAATGGCATGTACTTTTTAAATGTAAATTGAAAAATTGTAAGAGGACTGAAATTTTCATAGGGTGAATCCATCATCATGTAATACTCTGTCAATCGGATTGGTGTGTTCTCTTGAATGAGCACAACTTTTTTATTTCTCAATGAAATTTTGCCAGATTGGTATTATTTTGCTTGCAATAGCATGTACTTTCTAAATGTAAAATGATAAATTGTAAGAGGACTGAAATTTTCATAGGGAGAATCCTTCATCATGTCATATTACTCCGATAATTGTACTTAAGTCTGGTGTGTTCTCTTGAGTGAGCATAACTTTTTTATTTCTCAATGAAATTTTGCCAATTTGGTATCATTTTGCTTGCAATAGCATGTATTTTCTAAATGTAAAATAATAAATTGAAAGAGTACTGAAATTTTCATAGGGAGAAACCATCATAATGTTATTCTCTGTCAATCGGACTGGTGTGTTCTCTTGAATGAGCATAACTTTTTTATTTCTCAATGAAATTTTGCCAGTTTGGTATTATTTTGCTCGCAATGGCATGTACTTTTTAAATGAAAATTGATAAATTGTAAGAGGACTGAAATTTTCATAGGGAGAATCCTTCATCATGTTAAACTCTGTCAATCGGACAGGTGTGTTCTCTTGAATGAGCATAACTTTTTTATTTCTCAATGAAATTTTGCCAGTTTGGTATTATTTTGCTCGCAATGGCATGTTCTTTTTAAATGAAAATTGATAAATTGTAAGAGGACTGAAATTTTCATAGGGAGAATCCTTCATCATGTTAAACTCTGTCAGTCGGAGTGGTGTGTTCTCTTGAATGAGCATAATTTTTTTTATTTCTCTATGAAATTTTGCCAGTTTGGTATTATTTTGCTTGCAATAGCATGTACTTTCTAAATGTAAAATGATAAATTGTAAGAGGACTAAAATTTTCATAGGGAGAATCCATCATCATGTAATACTCTGTCAATCGGAGTGGTGTGTTCACTTGAATGAGCACAACTTTTTTATTTCTCAATGAAATTTTGCCAGATTGGTATTATTTTGCTCGCAATAGCATGTACTTTCTAAATGTAAAATGATAAATTGTAAGAGGACTGAAATTTTCATAGGGATAATCCATCATCATGCCAAATTTCTCTGTTAATCGTACTGCTGTGTTCTCTTGAATGGTCATAACTTTTTTATTTCTCAATGAAATTTTGCCAACTTGGTATTATTTTGCTTGCAATAGCATGTACTTTCTAAATGTAAAATGATAAATGGAAAGAGTTAGGACTGAAATTTTCAAAGGGAAAGAATTAAAGAGATAAAAACAATTTCCATTCTCCTGTAGGATAATATATTCTATAAAACATTATGATAGAGAACTTTTAATCCTATTTGTGACAATTATGGAACTTCTTGTCCCATTTCACAACTTATGGGATAAAAAATCCCATGTAAGGTTAAAAATGGGAATTTTGATTCTATAGGAGAAAAAATCCCACAGAACTCATTTTTCTCCCACAGAATAATGGTGGGATATTGGTTAGGAGAGAAAATCCCACCATAATCCCATGGGATTTCTTGATTTCAGGTGTAATATCTTTTAAACTGGAAGATATTCAGGTGTAAAGGTTAGCCCATGTTGTGCGATTAAAAAAATCCCAACGGATGACATAAATTTTTTCTATGTATCTTTGGAAAAGTGGTTGGCGAAAGTCCGGACAAATGTCGTGTCCGGAGTTAAATGTCGCACTGTTTACTGCTTTATTCAGGTCTCCGATAAGAATGACCGAAAAAGGGTACGCAATCTAAATCGGAGACCCGGGCTTCCCTGGTCATTTTCGGCCAATCAAAATTTAGTTTCTTTGTTCTCAAATAGTTTCGTTAATTGAAATCGCTATTAAGTGGATCACGTGACCGTGATCTCCGGACACTGACCATTATCAATTAATTGACTCTAACACAGGTAATCCCCTAACAAAGAAAAATCTACTGACACCTGAGTATATCTTGACTTTGACACTAGGTAAAAAAAGATGAAAGGAAACCCTAAAGGAAAATTGCAAACAACTTAACACCTATCTGTAAATTCACTTGAACCTCTGAATAACAAATTACATAATTGTACATTTTTGTGTCATTGTTACAAAACATATCTAACAGATGGAGTTTTTATAAGTAAATTGACCAGATTGAATTATTTGTCTTGAATAACACATTTTTTTTTTGGGCAAACTGAATTGGCATCAATTTATGTACGTAAATGTAAAAATTATTTTATATAAATCTTATATCCTTAACCTCAAATAAACCATAAAATACATGAAATACTGCTGTACTATATACAAAAAAATATTAATACAAAAATATTATTTAAACAAGAAAATCTACATGACTACTTCATTATTCTACACTATGTTAATTATCTAATGAAGACACACATACACATACATAGTCATTAAACATAACTGTCTTTCCTGATATACTTTATTTTATCAAATAAAATATACAACATGACTATCTTCCCCCTTAGATAGTCATGTTGTATATTTTATTTGATAAAATAAAGTATATCAGGAAAGACAGTAGTAATGATACCTAAAAAGTAATTTTTGTTGGACGGTATTTCCATAATGATACATGGTTATTTGAAATCAAATAACAATATTTAATCAGGTAACTATTATTTAAGAAATTTAATTTTGCCGTGGTACTAGATGAACTAGGTTACAAGGCATTTCGTTCCATCTATGAATTTTCCAAACATGAATACACAATGCACCTGCATGGTGAATCGATCGGCCATGACACTTTAACGTATTGATAAAGTTAAAGATTGGCACGATTTCAAGTCAAAAACTGTAAACATTTTTGGTAAGGCGTTGTTGATTACTCAAGTAAACAGGTATATAAAATGAAGTTTGCAAGATTTCTGGTGCAAGCACAAAGTGAAAGTAGGGTAACGTGATGTTTTGTCTGAAGGTAAGATTTGGTATTAACAAATCTAACTTCCATTAAATTAAAACCTGAAATGGAGTTTTTGTATAATATTCCCAATGATTAACGGCATCTCTGCATAGAATGTTTCCGGCATCGCAATGCATGATTTTATAATTTATTTAGTATTTCTGAGCTAAAAGTCTAAGTAAGCGTTTCTGATTAAAGTTTGTCTTCTGCGTGTCCTTAAAGTGTAACTTTTAACATTTTCACTCTTTCGCAAGATAAAACAATATTAAACTTTCCATTAAGCATTTTTGAGTAAAAAGGAAAGCAGGGTATTCAAAAGAGGTCAAACTAATAAACTGCATGTTAAAAAAACAGTATTAGTTATAAGACGAAAAGTGATTATAAAAGTGATGAATTTGACAAAGCTTGTGTTACTGGTTCCTTATTATGGATGTAGAAGTGGAACAAATGAACAAACATTGTTATAAATTGCATGATTGTTTTGGGAGAAATAGAAAAAAAGTTGACCAGATGAAATTTATCAACTTGTGCTAAAATATAGCAATGATAATTTTTTTTTTGACTCGGCATAAATATTTAAACAACCTACCAAATATCTCATTGATATCTCAGGTTACAAAAAAAATTATGCCCTCAAAACGTTTCCAAAATACAATCTGTTTCACATTTTGAAAATTTAATTCTTTTGAAAAAAGCAAATTGCCAGGTATGTTGCAAAAAAAGATGTTTATTCCTGATAGAATTGATGATATTGAGACTGTAGAGACCTTTGTTTGGCCCGAAGCCAAGTCAACTAAGCTTGTTTTTTATGGATTAAAAGAAAATAACAGTGGTATTAATTGAAACTGAAAAAATGTTATTTATTTAAATAAACGACGCAAAACAAAAATACACATCGTAGTGGTGTCAGAAGAGACTAGAAAAAACTTCTAAGGAACACCAAGATCTTTGTCATCATATTATGCAAACTGACCCCCTAAAATTAAATATAGCATAAAGCAAGTACTGATATCCCTTCCATAAAAAGGGTTTTAATATATTTTAGTTAATAAAGACATAAAACACATTTCTTACAAAAAAGTCTATTAACTACTATCTACAAATTTAAAAGATATTTTTCAAAAAATTGCAATTTATCTCTCATTCATTTTGATAAATGTAGATGTATTTTTTTTTTTTTTTAATGTTTTAATAATATTAAAACATGTAATTACATTCAAGTAAGCAGAATTAATATTCAAAAACTTACAAGAGATAAATTTTGCTGTGGCCTTCAACTTGACATTTAAATATGGACGACAAATTATTAATTAACTATAGATACTTCAATTCATATGTCGACTGGATATATCCTAGTAAACTTAGAATAAAAAGATACCACTGAGTATTACACATGTTTTCCCTACTTGAATGTTTTATTTAAAAAAAAAAAAACAGTAGTGGCAATCTAGCAACAAAACTTTCAATGCCCCCCCTTTTTTTTTTTAGCAAATCCAATCTTTAATGAGGTCAAAAGCTGAACGACTTTCTAAAATACTAATTGGTACGGAATTAATTTTTTTTTGCTTTTTCTTTCTATTCACAACTTGTAAAATTAAGGCAAAATAAAGTCTTTTCTTTGAACTAACAGTACGCTTATTGTACATACATGCTCATAATATATTAATACACTTACTGGAGCTGTTGTTTGTTCTCAATAGCAAGCTGACAACATATTAACATTTCTTTCCAGTACTCAAGTTTTGCCAGTATGAAAAACGGGTCAGTATTTTATGACAGACAGGACAGTGGCTATCCAGAGAGTCCGATCATCTTGGAAGCCCATCACATAAGGAGAAATTACAAATTCCTGAAACGTGAAATGGAACCAGATTCAATAGTAGACTACCTAGTCCAACACAATATTCTTGACACAGACGAAGATAAAAATCTGATTGGAAAGCCTCGAAGGATAAAATGCGACTTTATTTTAAGGAAACTGTTACAGCATCCAAGACATTTGCCAGAATTCACAAGAATGATAAAACATTACCACCGGGAAGAAGAAGGATTCCATTGTTTTCTTTCTCTCTCAAGGTCTGAAGCCTTGGCAGGCGAAACTTCCCACAATGCTGAAGAAGGTGTAGTTATTTTTCATTGAAATATTACATTTTATTGTCATCATGTATTATGGTAATTAACATCATTTCTCCTAAGAAGTTCTGAATGAAGTATACGTATTGCTTTTCAACAATAATACCAAAAAAATTATAGTACATTTTCAGGCATTTGTGCAGTATTTCAAAGGATGTCGTTTTCATTATAATTCTTTTGGGATGCATGGAAAACACTTGAATTGCAAATATAAGAGGTTATTCTGTTTGGATATTTGCCCAATACAGTTCAGTATGAGAAAATATCAGAAGGTTAAAAAATCGCCAGGGTCAATCGAACATAATTAAAAATCCTTAAGTTTATTCAGTAACAGTTCAATTTCAAAGGATATCAGTACTGAGGCAGTGATATTACTCTTAATATTAGACTGTTCATTAATATCTGCCACAACTAAATGTTTAGATAGCAAAAGAATGACATCACAAGCAATGCGGATGATTCACATACTGTATCTTAGAAGGAACGTGTCTCAGACCTTATATTAATCCAATGTACCAAAAGATTCTTACTTTATGAATATTATATGCTTAAATTAAAAATGAAAAGGTTGTACATTTACATGTAATTAATTATGATTCCTTAAAACTTTTACATGTAAAAGATTTCGTCGGAACTCAAAGCCAGGGTGTGCTAAAATCTGAATACTAGTAATCAAATACAATAACACTGCTGGTCATTATTTTTCAGTAATAAAATCCACACGTTTGGATGGAACACTGAATAAACATAGAAATGAACTTTTGGAGGAAATCAAGTTCAGGATATCGGATGAAACTGAGAGCATCGTTGATGATTTCTTGGAAAAAGATATTGTCTCTGTATATGAACATGAGGAAATATCGGCCGATACAAATAAATCTAATGCAGCTCATTTGCTACTAAATTGCATAAAGAACAAACTTCCACATTCATACTTAGCAATGCTTTCAGTGCTAAAAACATATGGAGCACATGATCTTGCTGGCCGTCTCGAAGCTATAGATGATAATGATTTCGAACAAACAGGTAAAAAAAAGAAATAGATTTTGTATATAGCAAAGAGTAAAAAGAAAAAATAAACTGATGAAGTATAATATGGAATATTGAAATCAATATGACTAAATGCTAAAATGGCACCCCTTTTTATTTTTACAGAGAGAGAATTTACAGCTACATGGAAAATGTTGGATGGTGAACTACATTTGACTTCAAAAGGTATGGCACTCTTTTAAGGTGAAATATAAATTAATCTTAAACATTTCAATACAAAAGATAGAAGATTTTCAATGCTGTATACTTTGAGAAAATTTATTTTGCAAGCAGGATAGGATTTTTAGCTAAAAAAGTGAGGTTGTATTTCACGTAGTGAAAATAAGTGATATTTCCACAGTTTGACAAAAAACCCGTCTTAAAAAGGGAAAATATTATTGAATAAATACAGAGTTTTCCACTGGTATTGTATGTAAGCAGTATTTGATCAGAACAATAGATCCCCACGTTTTATTAAGATGCTAGTAATTTGTAACTCGTTTATAAATATTTTGTACAATAGAATGGCTTCGGATTGCAAATGTCTTTGATTGCAACAGGAAAGGAGGAAAATCCGACAGTATAGTTATCTTTTTGCATTCAGTATGTATTGAAATCCAAATAATTTTAACTTTTTTTTCTTTATAGTTCCCTTTGAAGAATTGGGAGTACTCGAAGTAAAATTCACAAAAGTTGAGGGAGGTATAGAAAGAGCTGTGATACTTGCTATAAAAGACGCCGAAGTAACGGTTGCACAAAGAACACACTCAACCTACTATAAAACATCGACGGGGTCAATAATAATTGTACTTCAAACCGAGTCATGCTATGCAATGGCAAAATTAAGGCAATTCATAGAAACAGAGGGTATTTCCAAGTTTTTGTCACAAATATTTGAATCCAGTTATGTAAGAAAACTTTTGACGAAAGAAAAATACGAAATAGACGTTCAGATCAGAGAAGTAAAGGAAAGAAAAGGTATTGAATAACATTCTTTTTAAGGCATTTAATACAACAATAAAAGTGAAATTGAATAAACCTTCTGTATGATGTACAAGTCATAGGATCTGACGATATCTTCTATCAAACAATGAGGTACAATGTACTATAAACTCCATGCGCGGATCTAGAGGGGGGGTCGGGGGGGGGGGGGGGGGGGGGGGGGGGGCAGGACCAGGTTAAAAGTTGCATAAACTAAAACAAGAAAAAAGTTACCATGAACCCCCCCTGGAAAACGCTGACCCCCCTGGTAAACGCGAATATGTGTGGAATGGGTATGAAAAGTGAAAGATTTGAGGCAAAAGTAGTCACCACTACCCCCCCCCCCCCCCCCCCCATCCCCCCCCCCCCCCCCCCCCCCCCCCCCCACGAAATAGGTTTTTGACATTTGGGCGAGTTTAGGTTTTTTTT
Organism: Saccostrea cuccullata; assembly: GCF_032062105.1. Lineage (NCBI taxonomy): Eukaryota > Metazoa > Mollusca > Bivalvia > Ostreida > Ostreidae > Saccostrea > Saccostrea cuccullata. The sequence goes on along the minus strand of NW_026928803.1, from coordinate 1,685 downwards.
TTTTTTTTTTTGCTTGTCAAGAAATTTTTGGGATTGGATTTTTTTTTGACTGGGGTGGACCCCCCTGGAAAAAAATTTCTGGATCCGCGCAAAATTTGAGGGGGAAATTTCGTGGATTTGTTTAAAGTATACGGAATTTTGCGTATTCATTCATACTTACAGAATGAAATATGACGTTGTTCATTATGTAATCTTAGTTTATAAATTCATGGAAGATCCATGGATACCCGCAAATTCCACAAAGTCCGGCCACCACAAAATCTAATGATTCCATAGTACATGTATCTTGATTAATAAAATAGGCGATTTCTTTTGTAGTTTTTAAGTGGTGATGTAAAATATATGTTTCTTTCTATTTTGGGACAGAATATGATAGAGATAAGCTACGGTTGTGTTTTTGTATTCTAGATCCAAATTTGGATAGTTTGCAGTCAACTGAACATAAAAAACTCGAAAATACATACAAGTCGCGTTTGGACAGATGTCATATTTTTCTTGTGGAAGAACTACAACCGCGCTGTTTGCTAAAAGAGAAGGAGGTTGCCGACATTTTCAGTCCAGTATTGGAGAAGATGAGGGAGCCAAGCTTGAGAAGAGCAAAAGTTGAATTCTTTTTAGAACATCTCAAAAAGCAGCCTGAGGAGAAAATTAAACTAGTTTTAGATAAACTGCAAGAGAAAAACAAGTACATTTATGAACAACTGTTTCCAGATACAGCGAAATATCGGGATACTGGTAACGTTCTTGAAAACACTATGGAAGATAAAATCACACGGAACTTTTTTCTCTCAACATTACAGACTTTATACTTATTTGATGGTTTTTCAGGGCATTATACAAATATACATGTTTCTGTTGATCTCAAATTATATATAAATATTTTTCTTCTAATTTTGCAGTTAAACCCCCAAAATCTGTTAAAATACACCATTATTAATGGTTCTTAAGCCAAAAAAAGGCTAAATATAATTTGACAATATCCTTAAAAAGGAAATGCTGCGTAAATGTATTACAAAAGCTATGTTTTAATTTTCAGACATCGAACAAGTTAAAGGAAACATTTTGGATAGTTTACCAAACCTCTTAGATGTGGTTAATATCCGTGCAATTCAAACTCCTCTCTTGAGTGAGGGGATAATATCACCAGAACAACTTGATTTTATACACACGAACAGTGGAAGTCTTAGAAACAAAACTTTGCAGTTTGTGAAATTGGTCTTACACAGAGGAACAGAGGCAATCAAGATTTTTCTTTCAGCTTTGGAGATCTCTTGTGGTGAAAGCATAGTTGAAAATCTTTTACAACAAAGGGCAAATATCCAAATGACAAGCGCCAGTAAGTTTAAACACATTCTAAAGTCAATTAAATTGAAATAGAAATAAATTACCCTCTGTTGTTCATGATTTAAATGATCAGCAATTGCAAGCTAAGCATTCTGTATGCCGAATACTAAGTGCGACCATCCTTCTCTGTACTGCAACAATTTAATCATTGACACATTTAAAGGAGGCATGATTATGTAGATGATATTAGAAATACACCAGATGAATTCCTTTCGTTACACTAATATGAGAACAATTATTCCATATTTCAGCTGAAGAAAGACATGCAAAAATTGAATATAAAGCTTTCAACGAAGAAGATGGATTATTGTTTAAAGGCAGATTTTTGTTAGAGCTGAAGA